>NW_010239014.1:58641-87893 GCF_000690775.1 Eurypyga helias | reverse complement strand
TTTCCCTATGAATAGAAAATTATTCTTACTGCATCAATTTTCCATTCCTTAATTATTTATGAATAAATAAATAAAAAAACCCAACTGAAAATAAGCCTCTAAAATGACAATGAATACATTCTTTAAAGTAGACATATAGTCAAATTCTGGGTTTCCAATGCAGAATGAGAAGCTCATAGACATTGTGGATAATAAACCAAGAGGAGTCTTTGAAACAACTTTTTCCTCAGATGCATGGAAATCAATTCTTGTCCTCTGCTAGTCTGAGTTTTACAGCATCTGAATTTGAATCATGGATAGGCCTAGGGAGGCACAAAGACAAAGATTTAGTTACTGAATCTTCGTGCATTTAGTCTGGGATTCATTTGTCTTATCTTTAAATATTTACAATAGAGACATGTATATTCATCTTCCTGGATTTTCCTAGAGAAAAATGGGCACTTAAAAGGAACAATTAATTTCATAATGTTAAGTGTCTGCTTTATGATGGAGTGAAAAATTCCCCTAGATGTGCCTGTTTCTTTCGATGGATTATAGAGACAATCTAAACATCTAAATCAGATGGGGAGATTTCCACCACAGATGCCTGTGTTTGATCAGATGAACTCATTTCCCAGGTGTTTCTGTCAGGAAGTCTGTTCTCCTCAGTCCTGATAAATTTTAAACTCTCAGAATATTTTCTGGCTTATTTTGAACCGTGGCCAGCCAGCATTTTCTCAGGTACAGTTGGGTGGTAAGTACAAGTCAAGGATCTTTTCTAACATGCAAGTTACTAATGCCTAAGTGTTCCAGAGAGTACAGGAAATTAACAAAGTGCTTGTGCACCATTCTGTACTGTCTGACTTCAGTGCTGGAGAGTAGTCATGGGCATGTGTAATTTACAGGATATAGTCCCTATAGCTGTGGTCTTCCCCCTTGCTTGCTACAAGCAAAAGTTCTGAGCAAGTTATTCAGACAAATCACAACTTTCCATATTGGTCTCAGTCAAAATATTTTAATTTACTGTAGTTGTAACCAGTTCTAGCAGGCTAATATGCTGGGACTCATACTCTGGTCACTATTAAGCATATAAAATGTCATTCTGGAGCTCCATTTAAATCTCCATTTAGATTTAGATCATTCATCTGTAACCAGTAATGGACACTTAAGGGAAACAATAACCCTAAACAAAATGAGAAACATTTTTGATTTGGTATATATTTCCTCCCTCCAGCTCTTAATGTTTTAGGGATTACTGCATTCCTAAAGCTTTCATGCAAATTTCTTGCAGATTTACAAGGATATTTAGGATATTTCCAGCATCTCAACCTTAATCCAGTCAAGCTTTCCTTTATTTAGGAATGTTGTAGAATTGAGTTATAGATTCCATCTGCGAAAACATATAATCATAGAATGGTTTGGGTTGGAAGGGCCCTTAAGGATCCTCTACTTCCAACCCCCCTGTTGTGGGCAGGGACATCTTTCACCAGATCAGGTTGCACAGAATCGTCAGATCTTTCTTTTAACAGAAACACAGTGAGTGTATTAGCACTATTCAACACTGATGTAGGGAACAAGACAAATTAGTCCAACAAAGCACATTTGAAACAACTGTGACTAGAAATGTTGGACAATGAAACAGTCTCTGTGTTTTAGGGAATAAAAAATAATGTGTGTGGTATGATATTTCAGATAAATGCAGAACACTGAAAACATCACAGGATAAGACATCTTCCTCATGACCCAGACTGCATGCTAGACACTATTTTCTATTTATAGGTATCCTGAGTTTCAATCATACTATCAGCTACCTGCCGAGTCTGGCAACATATCTAATTTCATGTTGAACCACCTGACTGCCTTTTCTCTAAAAACCGCTTTCCCAGTCTTACTGACACTGACTTAGCAAAGGTTAGCCATAAATCTTTTTTCTCAGCGAGGGTGCTGATAGTTTAAGAGCTTCCCTAATAAGCAATGCTATGTTTCTGAGTTTATAAACAAAACAGCATGAACTGTCATATCTTTCTGAGAAGTATTTAGCTAGGATTGTGTAAATCCAACAAGTTAGTGAATAAATTCCCAGATTTTTTGTGTCTCTGTGCCCAATGGACTATTTGTTTTATTTATGATCTTTCTGTCATGTTTTGCTGTTACTGATAAATAGTCATGCATATTACCTAGTCATAGGCTTTGCTTCACTAACTAGAACTGAATGCCTCTTGTATGTAGGCTACTCTTATTTGAAAGAATGAAAATAAAATCTTTTTCACTGCTAAATGTCATATGATTTGTTCCATTTATTAAAGAATCTACAAGTTATTATCTGGGATATAATGCAATGTCTTCAAACCGAAAATCAAGGATTCATTTTCCTGGACTGATCTTAACGTTAATCTGAGTTGAGTGTTTTACCATGTCACTGAAAATTACTGCATTAGACATAAGGACAATGTGTCCAGTTTGTTTCCATTTAAATCAATTATGCCTGCTAAGAATTACTGCTTTTTGACTCCACAAAATTAGTTATAGCCTAAGAGAGATATTGTGTTTGTCAGGAGGCTATTCTTACAATACCTAAATGATGATACCAATTAACAGTGTGATGATAAAATAAAAGTGAAATTTCAAATCATCAAAGAAAAAATCTGTGCTAATGCTTTCTTAAGGAATGCTGTGGAGTTTTGAGCTCTTGTAGACTCACGTGGGAGGAAACGTTGGAAATTTATTATGCTTAATAAATATCCTTGCTAGTTGTCAAATACCTCAGCCTTTAATTGCATAAAAAGGTCATTTATGTTGTCCCATTTGCCAATAGCAGAATAGCATCCCTCCAACCCAAAATCAAAATAAAATATACCCAAATATTAAGCTCATAGTTTTTTCAGAGCATCACATGTGCATGTAATGTTTCAAAGGCATAAGATAAATATGTGACGTGGAAACAAAGATAAATGTGACAAAAATACAGGGATCTACTGCTTTCAGCTATGTAAAAGTAAATTTGGAGTCCACCAAACCTCCTATATTTTCTGAAGAAAGATAGTCTAAGATTGATATAATTGTAAATGAGTCAAGTACATTATTTGATTTTGATTTTATTTCTGTCACAAAACTCAGAGTAATATATTAATTTACAGCACAAGCCATTGTAAAGACTGTTTTCAAAAGCACTGCTCCTGAAGCAAGACAAGTACAAAGATAAAAAACCTGACCCAGACAAGCCTTTTATGGATAAACAAAAACATGTGATTTCAGCATTATGTTGGCTAAGGTTCATTCAGTTGAAACTCAAAAATATAGACTAAGTTAATATACTCGATTTACTGGCAAGATGAGGATATTAATGAACATTAGGTGGTATGCCATTAATGCGTAAATTGTGTGTAAAGTATACGTTCTATGTTGCTCCAAAACTGTGTTCAATACAGGGATATACAGATAGCATGAAAGAACATATACTCCGTTAGATGTAAATCTACAATTTAAACACCTCTTGAACAATAAAGATATTATTCCTACCTAGACTCTTGCAAATAGTGCAATGTCTTCTTGGCCATCAGCTGTCATTATTCACATTATCTGTTCAGAGAGAATGACCAAGTTCTCATTATTTGTATGGATCAAAACAGTTTTAAAAAAACAATACAGTGCAACAGTCAAATGGTGTGCCTTTTTGATTTTTCCTTTATCTATTTAAGATTATTTTGAAAGCAGTATAGAAGGCTGGTTCACATGCACAACTTTCAGTGCTAGTCATTTACAGAATACATCAAAAAGAGGAGCCAGTGTTCCAGTAGATTTCTGGATGGTCAAAAGTATGCTGTACTGCAAAGTACCAAAAGGACTGAAACTAGGAAACTTTCATATTTATCTTTAGGAAAACTTGGTAAGCTAAGTCTTCACCCATGAACTTGGCTCAGTAAACTGAAAAGTTTGGCTGTCTTGCCGCTGATTACTACTCATATTCCCACTTTCATAGAAAATGCTGTTGTACTGACTGAAAATAGGATAAGGTGCTTTAATGTAACTACTACTTTACACAAGCCCGTTTTCCTTTTATGTTCAAAATGGAGATTATTTTAAAGCATATTTTCCATATTCATCATGCTGACATGTGTTTCCATGGAAACAGAAAATAAGTAATAGCTGAGTTCTAGGAACTCTTGTTTAACTTGGTGACTAAATCTAAGAGAATCCCACTTTAAGCTGAAAGAGAAGAACAATCTGAATTCGAACTGCAATGGCTGAAATGGTTATGCTCATGAATTATTTGAGGAAGATGAAGAGATGTTTTCCCTATGATGCTCTGGAGAGTTAATTATCCATTATTTTTCACATGGTACTCTGCAAAATTTGTTTATCTGCCGCATGTTTCTGTTTAGAATTAAAAAAAAAAAAAAAGGGGGCGTAAAAGCCATCTAGCTTGACCTTGCAAAGAAACTTCTAAATCAGTTACACAAGTGCTAGTGACTGAAAAACATCTATGCTAGTGGAGTGTGCTAAAAAAGTTTACATACAATCCCAACATCCCACAAATTGGGAGAAGTTTTTATCTTTTCCAGCATTCTGAAGAGATAATAAAAATATTATTTCAATTAAATATATACATATCTATGTCAGAGTTTAGGTTTTGTCTTTTTAGATCAAATAGTGGAGTTTATCTCTTTGAAGAGTGTATTTACTTAATTTTCTAAATTGATTTATAATACAATACATTCAGTAAGTTAAGGATGCTTGAATCAAAATACAAGGCTGCAGTTTTTCTTTAGTTAAAGATTACTTTCAAGTATTGTGTCCTTGCTGATTTCCAATACACTGAGATCAGTAGAAAACTTTCATGGATAGAACTAGAAAGGATGAACTTCAAGAAAGCTCAAGTGCTGAATCAAATGAACCCACAAAGACTTTACATGTTTAATTGCTGTCCAATCTTATGTATGATTGAATGGAATAAGATAAAAATGTTCACTTATTTTAAAGAGAAAAACATGCCAGAAGAGTGGCTTTAAAACACAGTTCATTAAAATATTCAAAAAAAGTTTTTATCATAAATTACTTTCTCATTCAATTTTAGGAAAAGCTATGATTTTTTTTTTTAATTTAGTGTCAAAGTCTGTTGTATTTGACAACTGTCTCTGTAATGGTATGTAATATACATAAATGTATGTAGTTAGGTTATATATATAAAGCTGTTCAATCCATGCTGATTGGCAGACAAAATCCAAAGCAGATGTGTGTGATTGAGAGACCATCTGTGTATCCTGTGAATGGATTAGACAAGGGTGTAATATATTTTTTTTTTCTTGCTTTTATGTTTAGGCTAACATTTTAATTGTGGAAAATATTAATATTTTTCTGAATTAAGCAAAATAAATTTATAGTTTTTAATATTTCTATACTGCTCAGAAAGTAAAGGAAACATTACATGCAATGTTATAAACAGTAAAAAATGAGGTAAGATTGTGGCTAATAAAGTCAGTGAAAGAATTTTCCTTGGTTTCTCTAGGGATAGTATTTTCCTCAAGGAAGTTAAAGAAATGTACTTTTTCATAAATGACTTGCTATTTATAACAAAACAACAGCACCATACCTTCTTTCTGAGAAGCTAAACATACTGAATATATTGGTATTCTAGTATATATTATATAAATGAGAATACTGAATATTCAAGGAAGTTGAATATTCAGTATGATTCAGCTGATTCTTCTTGTGCTATTGTGTATTTTTAAAGTACTTTTAAATATGTCTTTTTCTATCTAACACAGTAGATTTGTAAAATCTGCACTAGGAGGACAGTGTTTAGAAAAAAAAAGGCAACAGCACCAACACATTTGGGATAGGGTATTCATCCTGGGCTACAGTGGCTGAAAGATATGATGACCATATGACATACATATATTGCATATATCTATATATACACATACATAATAATGCAGATTAAGTGAAAAATAGCTGGCAATTCTCATCACTTTTCACAAGCAGTCTTTAATTATCTCATTTGTTGTTTTTTCATTGGTCTTGTTATACCTGTTTCATGAATAGAAACCATTAAATCAATGATATGCAAAACTAATATGACTTGGCTAGCATCAAATTAACAATATCCCCTTAAAAAAAAAAAAAAAAGGCAAGTAAGTGAATAAATAAATACAGTCCAGAATACATAAAGAATGTTTGCTCTTGAGGCAGAAGTTTACTCTGCCACATTGTAAGGAAATGCTGGCACTCTCAAAACAGCTGAAGAAATATTTCTTCCTGACATACTCAGACAGTGAAATAATGTACAAGATGAGTTTCACTATCTCACTAAGTAAATGAATTCCCTGACTTTAATTTACTTTTGCATGTGCAATTCATGGCTGAGATCCAGAAAGATAAAATACTTTGTAAAATACCTGTAACTACTTTTTAAGTGGATCTTCTGACTTAGAACAACAAAAAATGGAGGTATAATTTTAGTCAAAGATTTTATTCAGTACTTTAAGGTTAGCATGTTAGCCAAACACAGTAAATGAAGCAATAACACATTGGAAATTCAGTGCAGAAAGCAGTGAGAATTTCCTAAGTTACTGGCTCACTATACATAAACTTCAATTTCTGCCAGGCCTTGGGATTGTCATATTCCAGCTTGTTCATACCATCTGGGAATAATGGTTGCTTAAGCCACCAAATGTGCTGCAATTTTATGTCTTTAAGCATAAATCAGACTGGGAACGTTTGCTATTGATCTCCCAGATAGAGGTAAGTAGAATTTGTCAGACTTACAGATGTTTAGTGTATACATCTGTATCTTAGCTAATTAATATAGATATGGCTTATAGTCAATGAAAAGAAAGATTGGGTGAGACCTAGTAGTATAGGTACTATACTAGTAGCATAGGTACTATAGGTACTATACAAAAGATGTGTGAACAGGAGTTACAGCTGACAGGGGTTGCTTCCTACCTTAATAAGGTGAGTTTTATTCTTGGACTGTGGATGTTATGTAAGAGAGACCAGAAAAAAAAAAAAGTAAAAAAAGAAAACAACAAAAGAAAACAACAGTGTTATGGACAGCCATGGATTCATTGAGTGTTAAATACATCTAAAAATATTTATACCTAAGTCTTCTTAGAAGCGCTCAATTTTTTACTTCTGAGCCTTCAAGAAAGATTCTTTCAGTTTTATAAATTTATGCCTAATTCCAGATTCCTTCATGCTGTGCTCTAGTTATACCCCAGGTTTTTGTTTGTTTGTTTGTTTTTTGTTTGTTTTCTTGAGATTAGAAGTTTGTTTTAATAAAAGCATGGTGTTGCTTGTGATTTTTCTACATCTGAACAAGGAAATCATTCTCATCTTGTGTTTTCTCTGCACTAAGTATAAAGATCAAATTTTACCATTAAATGTCACCCTATAATTGAGTCAAAATTTATAAGTAGTGTGACTGTTCAGTGACTTTGGACTAAAGAAAGAATTCACAAATAGTCTTAAAAGACAGAATGGTCATAACTTGCACTTCTGACCTTACAGAAGTGAAAATTTTCAGGTTTGTAGCTCTCAGACTGGAGTAAATGTTGTCTCTACTATGCTTTTCCTGTGAAAGACTCTACAGAATTACAAAGGGAATAGATTCTTGTTTTGTATACATACAGGTTTGTTCTCCTGTTGTATACAAACTGAAAATATTTCTGCTATCAACTACTACTTCAGTGTTAAATTTTACACTTCTTACCCCCCCAAAGGTTTTTCTATTCTTTCTTCCGTTGCATATCTCTATTATCTTTTAGGAAGAGTGTATATCTATAAAATCATTCCATCAAAACAAAAAAAAAATATTATTTATCCCAGAAGTACTGAATCGGTAGCTGAATCAGGTGTATCTTTTTTGTTTTCTTTTTGGGTTTTGCTTCTGGGTTGGGTGGGTGTTCCCCCCCCCCCCCCCCTGCCCCTACTAAACATACACTAACAGTGTTTATTCTAGCCTGATTTCAGACCATTTTGGTAAAATCCCCCACTGGAAACTTTAGATCATAATTCACACCCTTTTATTTTGGTTCTACTTTTTAAAAAATTAATGGTAAACAAAAATAATAATTAAAATATATGTAACATTCAAATTACTAGTACTTTTAGAAACTTAGAAATCTTAGGAGCATAAGCTTCTTTAGCCTTTAAAAGCAGAAGGCTTAAACTCCAAATCAGTTTGAATTCTCTGAGCAAATCTTTGTCTCTTAGAAAAAAAAGAACAGAGGCACAAACTAGATAACAGCCTTTTATGGGGTACAGAAATTAAAGTAACAGAATTACCTTTCAAAGATATCTCCAGGGCTTTAATGTAAAAATAGCTATTATTTTATTAGACAAGGCTCTAATCCACAGTCTGCTCAGCTGTACTCCAGACTTCTATAAGATAATCAATGCCTTCACTGGAGAGCAGCTTGATTAAAAAAAAAGGGGAAAAAAAAAAGAAAAAGATATTTTAAGAAGCTGGGGAGCCATCTTGTGGTGATTTTATTTAATCCTCCTAAAAAGGAGCCTAGTTTGCATGAAATTGTTTCATTTTCAGCTTACTTGTAGATTTTTGCTGCAGATGTTTTTGGCTGGAAAAGTATTTTATCATTTTCTGTTCATGTGCTCTGTTTAGACATCTACATCAAAGTATGTCTATGAAAAAGATGAAAAGAAAGAAAAAAGCAGGCTGTGTTGCCCACAAAAATTTGTTTGAAGCTACTAATATAATCACTTGTGCTACCTATTACTGAATGATTTTTACCAGATGTCTTTTCTTCAGAAATATAATATCATTAAGGAAGAGAATATGGTAAGGCAAGAAAAAAAATGTTCTTTGGATTGAGAAAATTACAGCTCTTGCTTTTATATCACACATCTTGGTGATTTTTTCTTTTTTCTGATCATGAAAATTCCTGTAAAGAATCTAAACTTTGTAATCTTTTGCATGGGAGGACCTTAATGGAACTTGAAATTGTTTATACATCTATGCTACGTTGCTGAAGACTACACACAGACTTGGAGTTAAGAGAATTAGATTCTTGTGGAATGGCCACTGCAAATGTACAGAGAATCTATTTTAAAAATTCTAAGTGACTGGTTAAAGTGAGAAAGATACATATCTATACCATTTGATAAGCCTTCACTACCTCAGCTGAAAGTAAAAAATGCAATTTTAGTTCCTTGTAATATGCTCAGTTTGTTCTCTTCTTGAGAAAACTTACTTAGTAGTACTTAGTTTTGTGCTTACCAACCTAGATAAACAACAACAAACTTCAGGAATCACCACTAATGTCAGCACTTTCAATGAAAGCAATTAATTTTTTGGCTTTTTTTTTTTTTTAATATTTGTGAGTTCCATGAGAGCAACAGTTTTTCCTAGTTATTATTTCTAGCTATCTCAAAAGCAAGGAGGCGTCCTGTTGTCCTTCTCTGTCCCCCTTTTTCTTCTGCTCCTTACACTTACTTATAGACCACCCTAAGTAATGGCAGCATCACTGGGAGTTGTAAAGGATCAAACCCAACCTAAATGGTCTCAAGAGGTTTCCCAGGAACCAGTATGATTAATATTGGCAGCTTTATTCCCTTACTTTTTGTCCTCTCAGCACAATTTACAGCACTTTGCAATTTCACGTATTTTCAACTTTTGTACTCATTGAAAGAATCTTTCCAAAATCCCTGTCCACATAATAGTGTGGGATACTTATTTAAACCAGTATTCAAAGCTGCTAAGCCATTTCTACATTTCCACAGCTATATATTCTGCTCACCTTTCCTGCACAAATTTCCTCCACGCAGTTTAAATTTGAATAATTTTAAAACCCATCTCACTTTCAGAATTGGTTTTGCATGGAGGCATATACATGGATGTTCTGGTTACTCTTCCTAAAATATTTAGACAGCCTGAAATACTATTCCTATGGATAATACACATTGTGATGCAAAGTGTTAGCTGCACAAAGGAGCAAATAAGGATTTCTTTCACCATTGTGCCAAATGTGCTTGCCTCATTTATTTATTTATTTCAATACTCTTGCAGAACCATTCCACCCATTGTTACACATGACTTTACAAATCTCATGCCAGATCTAGACACATATTCAATTTTCTCCACTGTCTTTTCCCTGAATAACACATTGCAGGTAATGAAGGTGTAAGAGATTGAGTAAGTGATTATGTGCAGGATGGGAGAGAGAAGTTCTTTTCAGTTTCTAAATCCATATACCCTTCTTCTCAGATGAGCTACTGTGACTGAAGATGCTTCAAGACAACAGCTAATGCAAAGGATCAGAACCTTCAGCTATGTTGTGGTGCACTTCAAGGAGATGGAACACATAGATTTTACCCTTCATAGTCAGAAGGCTCTGCTGAAAGCCCTTGGAAAGAATGTCTGAATGACCATTAGTCCTGTTGTTAGACTCTGTATTCACAGAACTTGAACAGGCAATCCTCAGGTTTAATTCAGCCATCAGGTTTGATTTCATTATTATATTAATGCTCAAGTATCACTGACCCTAAAATAAAAATGACTGAATGTGATTATGGCAGTTCACTCCCTTTCTCACCAGAACAGATGAATAATCTTTACAGTAAGAATTTTGCTTCCTGGCCTGATAAGGATGAAATAAATCAGAAATATTTTAATGAATCTTTTTTTTTTTAACTTTGAGATATTTCTAATGGAGTTAACTATTTCCTGTGCAGAAAATATAAACAAATACAATCCACACTGAAAAAAGGTCATATTCTGAAGGACTACTTAATGATAGAAGAAATTAAGAGCAGTGAAGAGTAAAAGGATAGATGTTGGGAAAAATTGATTAGAAGTTAGTAAAAGAGCAGAGAGAAAAGAGGTATCTGTATGTGCGAAGAGATGGAAATGGACAAATAACACTGTAGGAGAGAAAGAGGAGGAATTTAAAGCTAAAGAGGCTGATGGGTCAACAATGATCTTGGGAAAGGGAGAAAGAAGCTTAAAGCTATGGAAATGAAAAGAGATATATAAGAGATAAAAAGAAACAAATATAAAACCAATGACCAAATAAGATGTAAAAGAATTGAGATAACCTTTATTAATGGACACCAAAAACAGTCTTTGGGAGGAAAGTTTGAAAAAGAAAATAGTAGGGAAGAAGCATATAGTAACTTAGACATTAAGGTGAACAGCTAAGACACAGAGAAAACATTGTTAACATAACTTTTTTAAGTAAGCAAACCAGTATTTTATTATAAATAAACATTATGTAAGTTATCTTAAATACTGATGTCTACAGATATATTGAGATGCAGATATAAGTCTTAAAAATATTTTGGTTTTGTAATGTTCCTTTCTCACATGTGCCAGTTAAAATCTCTTTTTAAAATTTTGTTTCATTTATTTTATTTCTATTTTATGTTTGTAATTATGTAGTCTCTTGGGAAAAAAATGTCCATATTATGTATTGACAACACAATCTGTCACAATTTGGCACAGTTGTCAGTGTTTGCTTAAGGTAAGGCCAGGAATGGAATATCAGGGAGTTTGCAGGTCAAGACAGTGATGAATTGAGACAGGACTGTGGAGACACTCGTTCATTGTTTCTTGCAGTATACCTAATTCCCACTAATACAAGTACAGTGTATGACTCAAAATTGTGATCCTGCAACAATTGTTCACTTTATGAACATTGAACACACCCCAAACCTAGTTTAGAATTTACTTAATCAGTGAAGGTGCAAAGAGGTAATTCTGTGTTTAGATTCTGGTCATGTCAGGGTGTCAGGCTTCTCACATAGAAGCATACACTTTCATATTAAAAGTATGTAACATAAATTGGTTAGCTATTTATAAACTTCTACAGCTGTCACCGAATGTGTTAAGGTAACCAATACTTAGACAAATTACAGCATATGCATAAATAAATCAAATGTCTTTCTTTATCTTTTCTGGAAGTCTGGAACCAAAAGCCTTTCTGAGACAGAGCACATTAAATTTCAAATTATCTAAAACATGATTGACCAAGAAAGACAATAGGATCCTATCTGTTATCAAAAATAGTGTGGCCAGCAGGACTAGGGAAGCAATCAGGTGTTTGTACTCAGCACTGGTGAGATCACACCTTGAATACTGTGTTCAGCTTTCTGCCCCCCGCTTCAAGAAGGACATTGAGGTGATGGTCTTGTGTCCAGAGAAGGGTAACAAAGCTGCTGAAGGGTGTAGAGAATAAGACTCATGAGGACCAGCTGAAGGAACTGGGGTTGTTTAACCTGGAGGAGGAGTCTGAGGGGAGACCTTATGACTCTCTACAGCTACCTGAAAGGTGTGTGTTGGTCTCTTCTCCAAGCAATATGTGATAGGAAAACAAAACAGCCTCAATTGTACCAAGTGAGATTTAGATTGGATAGTAATAAAAAAATGTTCAGAGTGGGCTGTCAAGCAGTGGATCAGGCAGCCCAGGGAAGTAGTTGAGTCACTATATGTGGAGGTATTTAAAAGTTGTGTAGATGACGGACATGGCTTAGTGGTGAACTTGGCAGAGTTAGGTTTACAGTTGGACTTGATGATCTTAAGGGTTTTTTCCACCCAAAAGGATTTTATTATTTCTCTCAGAAAACATCTATATTCATAATAGCATTCATTCCAAATATAGACCTTAACCCTTTTTCAATACATAAGAACTTCCATTAATCAAGATCAAAAAAACTTAAAGATATCATGAGTTGTGGGGTTTTTTTTGTTTTGTTTTGTTTGTTTGGGTTTTGTTTGTTTTTTTTTTTTTTTTGTCCTGAGGTTATTATTCATATTGAGAAAGCATTTGTTATAGAGTTTTTCCCATTACAGGCATTTTCTATTTTTCTTATTTACATGATCTCTGCTATAAAACATTGTTAGAGACTTCCAGTTGTGGTTGAAAAAACAGTAATTTATGTCATGAATTATAATGAAGTGTAATGAGAATTTTCAGAATTAATGTTCATTGAATATTCTGGTAGTTGAAGAAACATGGAGACTGTCAATAAAAAGCTTTCAACAATTTCAACAAATGCTTACATCCAAATAATCAAAAATATATGAATTTTCAGGTAAATATAAAAGAAAATGAATTTTTTTAACTTTTTTTTTTTTTAGATTCTTACTGAACTGTTTTAACAACACTGCCATGATCTTAAAACATGATGAGGCAAACCTATTGCAATAACACAGCACTAGAATGAATAATAGAATTATGATCTTACTAGGAACACATGTGCTTTGCTACTGTAGAAGAACATATATATATCATAGAATCATAGAATCATTAGGTTGGAAAAGACCTTAGAGATCATCCAGTCCAACCGTATCTGTCCGCCACTAAACCATATCTCTCAGCACCTCATCCACCCGTCTCTTAAACACATCCAGGGATGGTGACTCCACCACCTCCCTGGGCAGCCTGTTCCAGTGTGTGATAACCCTTTCGGTGAAGAACTTCTTCCTTACATCCAATCTAAACCTCCCCTGGCACATCTTGAGTCCATTCCCCCTCGTCCGATCATCTGTCATTAGCTGTTTTCATTACTTCATGGGGAAGTGGCAGGTCCTAAGTACATTCAAAAGGAAATTGAAGCTCTTTTAGGTTAAACATTTCAAGGAAAAAAAATAAAGGAGGGGGAGGGAGCGGGCGCGACACAGATCCCCCTAAAAACACTAACAAAAAATACAACCTTTTGTTAATATCAAACTTAAGACTGAGACAAAATGCATGGGACTGAAAAAAGAGTTTATGAAGATAAATCAGTGTTAAATTTCACTGTTATGATTTCCCCTGAGACACATACATCATTCATGCATATAAAAACAGGAGTTACTTTTTGGTATTTGGTATTACATTTTAGGAATAACAGTCTCCTAAGATACTCCTATGTTCTTCCTTGTTATGACCATTTTTTCATTTTTGAGTCATAATTACTGTAACAACAATAGAAAATAAGATTAGAAGTTATTATTTGAGATGTGATGATCAAAATAGATTTTTTTTTTTATCATGTCAGAATGTATGTTGCAAACAACTTCAGCAGGGATGAAAGATGAAAGGTATAATTCAACTCTGAATTCAGGACGTCTCTTAGTTTAGTTTGTTTGAAAGTGACAGCCTAAATGAATATATCAGCTCCATTAGCAGAGAGAAATAATGCATTGTGTTTTTCTGTGCAATTGGTTCTGTGAGTATATGAGAATTATACAGGATAAAAATATTTGTTCTGTTATTATTCATCTGTTTTAAAAATAGCAGATGGGATAGCTGAAATACAATGATCTATGGATGTAGAGAGTTCACTGTTCAAGTGTTTGATATTCAAATAAAATAATTTTCTTCTCAAAGGCAGTAACCTCTGTGCCTATATAGGGGCCTGCCATTTTCCTTATGTTGCTATTTACTGCTAGTTCATATATATAAAATAAAGCCCACAATGTAATGTTTGACCATAGAAATAGAGAAAACCTTAAAAAAAAAATAATCCATAACTGAATAGATTTCCAAATACTGGCCTTTACTGCAGACAACAAAAACAAGTAAGATACAAGTATCTGAATTTGCACCAGGTTTTCACTAAGAATATCTATAAGGGAAAATTCTGTCTAGAAACACATTCATTAAATTATTGCTATGCTTTTGAAATTATAAGGGATATCACCAATACTTACATAGCTATCAGTAGGAAAACAGGGATGGGAATTCAGAATCTTGGTTTTATTATTTCCATACTTGGTTTCTGGTTTCTGTGAGACTTTCACTAGGGCACTCTAGATTTAGTAAAACATGAGGAAGTACAGTGGCTCGTCACAAAGACTGGTGTGAACACCAGTCTCTTCAGAAGCATTTACTAACTTTGTAGATATTGATTTTGGATGCTTAAATCAAAATGCTTAGAATCCATGTTACAAAAAGGAATAAAAACTCTGAAGAGTTTATACAAATGAATTTATATTTCTTTAAATTTTAGGAAGCAGACTGAAAAGGTTTGGAAGATTTTACATAGGTTCTCTATAGTAAAAGGGTAGGTGGGGGTTTTGGTGGTGTGTTTTGGTTTTGGTTTTGGTTTTGGTTTTTTGATTAGGTTTTTGTTTGGTTTGTTTTTGTCATTTTACAAGGAAGGAATACCTATGGTATTCAGCTAATGTTGAATGATCATCAGAATTCTCCCTTACTCCATGTTCCACGTGTCAATGATCAAGCTTCAAAACTACCAGAAGCAAAATTTAACCTGAGACTTTTGGCAACTTCTGGTTATGTCTATGTAGGTTTATGACAAATGAGCTCTTGAAAAACCAAGCAAAGAACTGTGCAGTGACTCAACAACACTTTCAATCACCAGCTGCACGCACTTGTTGCTGCAATGATTGATGTATCACATCAATGTTTACTTCCTCTATCTTCTGCATCCATCTAAAGCAAAAGTCTTTCAACTGATCTTATCCTCTTTTCTAAGAATTTATTATTTTATGAATATTTTATGATTTAAGAAATTATTATTTTACAAATAACAAACCAAGAGTATATGGAATTTAGCTTTTCTTCCCCTTCCTTTTCCTCTCCTCCTCTCCCCTCCTGTCCCCTCTCTTCTCCATATTGCTCATAGAATACAATGCCAAATATCTGAGAAATTACATAAAAATGAATAGCAATAGGTACAAAAACTTCATTTAATTTCTAGACCCAGGAGTAGTATAATGGTAAAAGTCACGTTCTTACCCTGTGTACCTCACTACCTATCTGTGCTTGTGTGACAACACAGCATATATAACCACCTCCTTTTGTGCTTTTTATGTCCTATACTGTTTGGTCAGCTGACAGCTTCTTCTATGGGATCCTAATGTTTTCTTTTTTTTATTCAAATTGTGGTATTGGATAGCCATCAGTGTGGTAACACTAAAGTTGATATAGACTTACTCAGCCACTATTAAGGACTTTCTCTTCAGGCTAACCAACATCGTTCATCTGGTAACTTTTAAAAAAGGCTCCTTAATGAGTTGTCACATAAAGTTAAATTTATATATGGTATATGAAGTTATCTGAAAACACAACAAAGGGGTCTACTCAAGAAAAATTCAATCCTTCCCCCTCTCCCTCCTCTCTCTCCCTCCTCCAAAAAAATCTACCACAAAATTATTTTATGAAGTTTGCACTTTCATCAATTTCCTTTGTAAGCACTCTAATGGTCTTTAAATAACCTCACACACTACTACAGTATGTCAGAAACTGTAATTTATGGAATGCAATATTGAAAGTTGACAGCAGAAGTATTTAGTTAGTTAGACTGTTATCTGCTGAATGTTTATCTGTCAAAAAGAGTGAACTGAAATAAAATCAGGAAAGAATGTTTCTTGTTTTCATTTAATTGGGCAAAGAAGGCAAAACCACAACTCTGAATCTTGTGTATAAATCAAACACGGTGAACTTTAAGAATCAAATATCTAAATGAACAAACTGCTATAATCTGCATTTATTCAAAGTGGCATTTTTCTCAGTGAAAATCAAAGCTTAGAGGGCATATAAGTGAGGTCCACAGAGTATTTTTAAACCAAAAATAAATTATGTATATGAGGGCTTGCTGTGAGGAGAGCAACAGTGAGAGGTGATACATGGGGGAATAGAACTGAGAGGTATATTAATGTAGAAATTAAGTGCTCAGCAGATTAAATGGCTGGTGGGAATGAGAGTGAGACTGGATAGATCATGGGTAGCCAAAACAAGTTCAGGGACTCTAGATAACCATAATAATAATTTACTCTGAGACTTGTTAGTGTGAGCTCAAGAACTATTTTACATGTTACCACTGATAGGTTTATGGACAGATGATAAAGCAAGGTTGCAATTATGTTAATAACTTCGAAAAATAAATGGTTTACTGGGACAAAAAACCAAAACAAATACAAAACAACACAAAACAAAAAAAAAATCACAAACAAACAAACAAAACACACAGAGAAATATTTCCAGGTTATATGTCTTTGTTCCAGGCTATATGTCTTTGTAATATCAGTAGAGGATGGAATTCCCTTAATCTTTACAAATTTGATTCAAATTATTGCAACCACAAATGAATAATTGTTAATATCTGATGACACATACCATAATTTTCAGCTCTGCTTCTTGTGTCACCAAATATCTCCATAAACAATTCAAAATGCAATTGCTATAATACACTAACACAGTGTGCAAGACAGTGGAAGTTGACATTAGAACCTTGGTTTTTTCTCAAACACATATTACTGGTAATTTCAAATGAGCAAAACATATGACATTAATCAAATATACATGCAAACACTTTTGTGTCATAATATTAATAAAGATAAAATACATATACAATTCTTTCTTAACCATTTAATATATTTGTGCTCAAGGGCCTATGCAGCTCCATAAACACTATATTTTATGGCATTTACTTATAAAGTGCCCATATACTTGCTATCTTATTGGAGGTCTTAACAGAAGTTATTAGCACCATATTTTATGTACCTATGTCTCATCATTGATTGCACAGGATTTTAGCATACTTACACTCCTGACTCCCTCAACTATTTACCTTAATATAGGTAGAATGGACTGGAGCCCCAGGGCAGTATTAGCACTCTTCAACCTTTTACATATTTACTAAATCTCTTGCTTGCGCTTCTGTATTAATTTCCTAGTAACAGTAACCTTGGCAAGAAAGTCTTCCTATATACCCTTATCATTGCAGTAGACAGAGCTTTGAAAATGTCTGTATTAGACCTGTCTACATAAACAACTCTTTCTTTCTGTCACATTAATGGGAAGGAGGTGGTCGTGGCTAAGAAGACAAAGGGTCCGCAGCTGGTCTCATATCACTATTAACAGATGTTTCAGCCTGACTTCTCTTCACCAATGCTTGCAGCTCTCTTGCACAATTTGAGTATCCATAAAAGTTTCCCAGGGGCTGTTGCCAAGTAAATGGCTACAGTTGGATGTGCATGTACCTTAACTATGCTTTTCATGGCTTGCAGGGTCTAGATTTTGTAGAAGAGGATATTGTAAAGAATTCTTGTCTTTTCTTCTGCTAATAAAGACAGTTTGCTATTATCCAGCTTTTACATTTTCTTGTAGAATAAAAAAGATACAATGAAATACGAACATTGTTTTCACTTTATGATTTATTATTTTGTGTGCCTTGTCACATCCTCTTTAAACTCCTCTAAATGCTAGCCTTTTTAGTTTTGCTTACCAGAAATATAATTTGATATTTCCAGTTGCTTTTGTCATCCATTTTGAAATCTATGTGTTGTCCCACATCTTTCTGAAATAGGCTAACCAGAAATAAATACGGTATTCCATATGAGTACATAAAATTTTGTTGTATAATCCTTATTTACATTTTCAATTTTTTTCTTTTCCACTTACCTGCTTTTTGGAATATATATGAAGCACATGTTTACTTTGGAGGTGCACATGATGTTTTTTAAATCTTCCTAATTTGCTGTATCTTATTTAAACTCGAAATGAGGGACAAGGTGTTTGCTTGTTTTAACGGATGTATGATTTTGTCATTAAAAGCCATAGTCTCTGCACCTAAGAATCTTTGCAGAAGTCAATAAACACCTGGGGATGTACCAGTTACAAAAAAATCACATCCACACTGTAGTCATCTAGGTCTGAGCTAGACTGTCATATCATTAATGGACAGCTTATTTCATCACAAAACAGATATGTAAAATATATAGTGAGTCATGGAGTTATAAGTAATGGAAAATTACCCTCTATATTTATACAAACAGCCACACCAAAGCTACTGAAAATTGCATGAGCTACTGAGAAACTCATTAAGTTCTTCTGAATTATCTTTATGAAGTAAACTAGAGATGTTATGATCTGATGAAGGACCTGATTCGGAAACACTTACTTATACATACAGGCCCACTGGCTTTAACTTCTTTGCTAATTAGTTTTAGTCATGGCTGAAACTATTCCTTTAGGTTGGGTCTTCTTCATGCAATTGAACCCTATTTAGAAATACTTGAATTAACACTGTTTAAATATGGTAGACTCACCAGTTGCCACTGAAATTTACATAAGAATAGTAGTGCAGTCCTAACTAGTAGGGTTGTAACACGATTATGTGCTCTGCTTAAAATCCTTGCTGTGAAGGTTTTTTTACCAGGCTTGGTTCAGGTAGCCTGTTACATTAGCAAGGTAATAATACTTTTAGTCCTGAAGCAAGATTGATTACTGCTGGCTCTTGTTTTCTGCCCTATGTTCTACATACCTGTAATAAAATTCATATTTTGACTAATGAGCAATCTTCTAACCAAATATGATACTATCTGACTATAATCAATTCCTCAGTGTGAGTAATCAAGACTCAGACTGTAAAGGTTTCATATCATATCAAGTCTTCACCCTTCATCTATCCCAGACTCTTCTTACATTCTGAAAAAAACACAGGATAAAACAACCACCACAAGAGGTACATATTCATATGTGAGGTATAACTTTGTTTTTGTTTTTCAGTCACTCAGTGACTGATCCCTCAAGGAGTCCTTAATGGAATGCAGACTACTTTCCGGGGTTTGGTGGTTTGTGGGTTTTTTTTTTTTTTTAATTCTCCTTGCTTACCACTTCAAAATTTTCAATCAGGAGAATCCAGGTGGTAATCAAGCTAGTATGAAATTGTTTTCATGGAATAATTTCAATGAATGTTACATGGTAATTACCACTCTAACATTAGCATTAACAGCAGGGATAATTGACTGAAGTCACTGGCCCTAGTCCAAGATGACCCTATTTCCTACCTGAACAAGCAAAATTATACTTTTTTAGCTTGACACTGATGCACATTTGTAGCAGTGAGCACTTTTAAAAAAAAAGGTAAAACTTCCATTTCAAGATCAAGTCAGATAGCATGAGTAGTTTAAAAGTGCTAACCTTCTGCTTACAGAAAAAAAAATGTTAACAGAACACTAATTTCCTAAATTTCATATAGTAGCTTAACTACCTTTGTAGAGACAAAAAAAAAAAAAGTAAGGCATCTTTGCACTACTCTAGTCCTACTGCAGAACTAACACTGATCTTCTTTATACGTAGGAATGTGTTTTTTTGCAAATTTCAGTGACCTTTCTGGCATATATCACCTATAAGCTACAACTGCACAAGTTCATTTCCTTTCCCTGGCCACATGTCTAACTCTCAAAAGGGGACGGTTTTACCAAATATTTAGAGCATAGGGTAGCCCCAAAACCTTTTTGTCAGGTTTCAACCTATAAGCACATTTCATAAAACATAATGTATTTACATCCCTAAGGTTTTATGGAAGTTCATTAAAATCAGAATCTACTTATATAGAGGTTTCTGATGATACCTGAGGAGCACAGAAAATGTGCATTAGATGGTTGAGGTCTTTTGTAACAAGCTGAATTAGAATAAAACTTGTGGTTTGTAAAGACACAAGGTTTGATATTTTCGTTTTTGATATCCTAAAATAATGCACTTCTAATATCTTTTATTTCACAGATATTATGTATTGAAAAAGTGTTTGCTTATGCATGCATCTCCCTGGCAAATGATTTTAGCTGAAACATTGGAATCATCCTTATTATCTTCAAAATTCGATGTCATAATTCACTTTTCTCTGAAAGGGAACTGATAGATGAGAGACTGGGAGGGCTTGAGAATTTACAGGCTAATGACCAGACTTACCTTCTTTCTGAATCATCTATTGGGAATGGCATGTCTTGGGAGGTTATCTACTGCAACCTGACATCTTGAAGCAGGGTAGTGTCAGTGTTAACTAGGTTACGCAAGGCTTTGTCTAGCTAAGGCTTGAAAACCTCCAAGGATAGAGATTCCAAAACATCTCTGGGTATTCTGTTTTAGTAGTTCACTGCCTGCCTCAGGAAGGATTTTCCCTAACATCCAGAATCAACGCCCCAAGTGGCTTGAGGTCACTGAGCCTTTTTTTTGACCACCTGCTACTGAAAACCAGAATTTAGTTCCATCATACCTGTAACTTCTCTTCAAGGAGTAGATTGCTATTAGAACTCTTTTTATCTTCCTCTTCACCAGACAAAACAATACCTGCTTTCTTCACCTTTTGCTATAGGCCACTGTATTGTGTTTGCATGGCAAGGTTTTGGTAGAAGAGGGGTTACAGAGCTGGCTTCTGTGAAAAGCTGCTAGAAGCCTCCCTATTGCTGACAGAGCCAATACCAGCTGGCTCCAAGAGAGACCTGCTGCTGGCCAAGGCCAAGCCAATCAGCAACAGTCATAATGCCTCAGTGGTAACATGTGGGAGAAAACCAATCTGCAGACACCAAGGTCAGTGGAGAAGGAGGGGGAGGAGGTGCTCTAGACACCAGAGCAGATTCCCCTGCAGTCTGTGGTGAAAACAATGGTGAGGCAAGCTGTGCCCTTGCAGCCCATGGAGATCCACAGCAGAGCAGACATCTACCTGCAGCCTGTGGAAGACCTCACAGGAGAGCAGGAGCAATGTTCAAAGGAGGCTGTGACCCCATGGGGCTCCTGTGGACCTGTGGAAAGAGGATCCCACATCAGAGCAGGTTTGCTGGCAGGACTTGTGAACCCATAGGAAGCCCATGCTGGAGCAGTCTGTTCCTGAAGTACTGTATCCCAGGGAAAGGACCCATGCTGAAGAAGTTTGTGAAGAACTGTAGCCCATTGGAGAAGTTTGTGGAGAACTGTCTCCAGCTGAAGGACCCCACGCTGGGGTAGGGCAAAGTGTGAGGAGTCCTCCCTGTGAGAATCAAAGGTGGTGTGATGAGCTGGCCACAACCCTCATTCCCCATCCCCCTGAGCTGCGTGGGGAAAGAAGGTAGAGGAAAGAGAGAATAAATTTGAGCCTAAGAAGAAGAAGGGAGTATGGAGAAGGTGTTTTAATATTTGGGTTTAGTTCTCTGTTTTTAGGGGGTTTATTCTGATTTTGATTGATGATAAATTAAGTTTATATTCTGATTTTGATTGATGATAAATCAAGTTTATTTTTTTTTCCCCAAGCTGAGTGTGTTTTGCTTGTGATGGTAATTGCTGAATGATCTCTCCCTGTCCTTATCTTAATCCATTTTTTTCCTTGCCTCTGTACAGCTGAGGAAGAAGTGATAAAACTGCTTTGGTGGGCACCTGGCATCCAGCCAGGGTCAACCCACCACAGACATTTATGCCCAGATCCCTAGATATCTTGGGAAACCAACATTAGGGCCCCTCCAGCTTCTTACTGTCCTTGAAATAATTGATTATGAGGTAATAAACCTGGACAAAGCACTACATTTGTTGTCTACAAATGTAGACAACACTACATTTGTTGCACTACATTGTGTGTTGACTGGAACAGCAACTTCCTTGGACCTGTTATCCAGAATTCTTGTACTGTATGTGTTGATTGCATGATTTGCCCAGTACACTATTTTCAATGAGAGCACACTGTTGTCTCAGAATCAGATTAGTGGAATTACCATAACGTCAAGACTTTTCAAGCAAGGCTGCTACTTAACTAGTTACTTCTGAGTCTGCACTGGTGCATGGGGATATATTGCTTAAGGTATACAGCTTCTCAGTACTTCTTAAATTTCATGAGGCTTCAGTTGGTCAAGTAGTCAATATCTCCTGGTCCTTCAGGGTTGGAGCTCTACCAATCCATGTGTCAGCCACTACCCTCCAAAGCAGTATTGCTCAGGATTTTGTTGAGAAGGTCTTCTATCCAGTCACACAGGTTGTTACATGGAAAAGGAATAACATTGTTTTCAGCATGAAACCTGGTGTATGGTGCTTGTTGCTGGCCACAAAAAGGATTCTGCTTGAGATATTGATTTCTATCATTTGACAGTGGCAGTTGAGCCAAATTTCATCTCCTCTAGAAATCTGTTTGTCCAGTGCATATTTTTTCAGCTTCCATATGAGACTGTTGTGGAAAAAGGTCTCAAAAGCCTTCCAGAAGTTGAGATACGTCTATTGTTGTTTCCTTCTCCCTGTATCCAGCCATTCAACTGTAGATAGCACTTACACTGGTCAAGGCAGATTGCCCTTCTTGTCTGTCATGATAGATTTCAAGAGGGCACACTTCATGATCTTTTCAAGGACTGAGGTGAAGATGATCTGTCTTCAGTTTTATTGGTCTGCTTTCTTGCCTTTCTTAGAGATGCAAGCTACATGAGCCATTTTCCTAGTTGTTTGTTACCACCCTCAATAACCATGATTTTTCACAGATGATAACAGCCTTTCAGTTTCATAATGAGCTCTTTCAGCACACTTGAATCCCACTCTGCTGAACAAATATGAATCCACCCAGCTTTCAGTCCCAAATCTCTTGCTCTTCACTATTGGCTGTCTGCCTCCTTCCCAAAATATTTATGTTTAACACAAAGATCTGGGATTGAGTTATTCTGGGGATTACAGTCAAGAAAGAGGTTGAGTAATTGAGCCTTCGTTTTAACCCTCACTAAGCTGCCTTCTCCATTCAGCAATGGACCCACATTTTCTCTGAAGTTCCATTTGATATTAGCATGCTTGTAGAATTTCCTTTTTGTTGCTTTATATGTCCCTTGCTAGTGCTGGGGGACACCTCACCCAGTAAGCCAAGATGAACTTCTTCCTGACTTGGATTTTTACACATTGACAAAAATAGACATATTTTTGCTTTCCGTTCTCATCATTTTATTATAATTTTTATGTACTCAAGTCCTGTAAAGGAAAAAGCGAAACTATCTGCTCACTCAGTTCTAATCAAGTCTGTTAACTGACATCTTTGTGTAAAGAGTCTCCATTGTTTCTCCCTTCACTAATAGTTGAAGAGACATTTTCTGTATTAGAAACAAACAAACAACAACAAAAAGCCCATAAAATAAACTTGCAGATTATATTCTGTAGACTAATGCATAAAAATTGTCAGTGGTAGTAACAAGCTACAGTTACTGTATTAACTTGGCAAAGCTGTGAAGAGGAGCATTTTCACCCTTTGTCTGAACTTGTCTTCCTTTTTCTGGTGCTTTAATTTGGGCTCTCTAGCTGTAAAAAAACAACAAAACCAACATATAAATCATGTGTTTAATGCTTAATTTGCTATAATTTTCATTAGGTTTGTACAATTGGGTCGTATATAATTTTTTAATATACAGTAGTAACAAGTTGCTATCCCCAAGGTTATAAACAGGTTATCAATGGTCAATTATTTATGGCTAAAGTAATGAAGACGTGTTAACTGGAAAAAAAAAAAAAACGTTTAAGGGCAAAAAGAACGAGAAATAATTGTCTAACATACGCAGACATATGCACCATGCACAATGAATTTAGATGTAGCAAGGAGTAGCAGTTCAATGAAGTGTGCTAGGCTATGTATAATAGCCCCAGGTGGGTCCTGGAGTCAGGAGGAGAAAATCATCAATCTCCTCCTACAAAACAGCAGGAAACCCAGTCATCAACACAGCACTGTCTAGGTCTTCACTTGAGGCTGACAGTTGAGTGTTTGATTATGCAGTCCTTGTGTTTGTCCTCTCCCCATTTTGTCTTTAGAAAGCCCCTACAACCTCCCTTAGAGGCCTAGAGGTGCAGCAGAAGGGTGAGCGTAACACCATGGAAAATGTGGTAGATGACAGGAAGGTTTTTAAAATAATTTGAAATGTGTTATTAGCAAAGTTTTCATCAATAAATAATAGGGACTCCTAGCAGCAGTAGCTTTGTTTCTGTATTATTAATAACTACTTGTATTTTAGTCCGACCTCAGATTTAAAGTAGACCAATAGTCAACGCTTGGCTTTCTCTCTAAGGTGTGTTCCCTCCTTTGACCATAATTACCTTCTGAGTATGAAATCACACAAATAGCATGTGATAGAATTGAATTTTTCAAGAAATATTTTGAACCTGTACTAAGTAGTGAGTTATTTTATTCTTAGCGAGTCTGTCAAGAAAGGACTGGAGTCTTCATCAATATAAAACTTACTCATTTAACATTCATCATTTAATTTGCCTCCTAAAATGCCAGTGAGAACTAACTGTGATTGTTCTTTAAAAACATTTTTTTACTGAAACAAAAACTGTTCAAGAGAAAGATTTTCATTCAACAAAATTTCATACCTATAAATCTGGGTTTATATATTAAAGATAATAACAATACAAATTACATGTATGTGTGTAAAAATAAAAAAGAAGGAAAGGCGGGAAGGGGGAGGGAGGATTGGGGGAAGGCTTAATGGTTTGTTACATTTACAAGGTCAAATAGTCAAGTTAGAAAATCCTGCTATTGAAGACTACCTCTACAAACACATATCTCCTCTCTCTTCCCTTATATATGCAATTATTAATATATTAATGTGGAAGGTTTTTCTTCCCCTACAGGATCTTGCTTTAGACTTCCCACAGAATACTGAACAAAGCCAGAAGAACTTGAAGAGGTAAAATAAGCAAGACAATAGCTACTAAAAGATTTAAAAAAAAAAAAAAAATCAACATCTTTTAGCATGCTGTTTATACACATCTAGGTACTTACTATTTGAAGTACTAAGCAGAATGCCTGGCTTTCTGAAGAATAACAAAAAATTCAACAGGGGTTCTACCAATTCTAACATTCTGATTAAAAAGCAACAAAAATTAGCCTAATAGTTAATAGGTTGGAGAAAAATATACCTTGACATCCACTTCTCCCAGTCATCTTACTCTACACTGTAGATAAATTTCCCTCTCTAAGAATCGTATTCTTCCTATCTATTTTGGAGTGTGACATGTAGGTTAATTGCCTCTTCCAGTCCCAGTTGGAGAAAGAAGAGTAATAGTGATGTCTGCAGATTTCTTTCTATTTTAGAACTTATATGTGAGATCTTATGTTCAGGAATTTCAGAGATTATTGCACAATGAGAGGGATAGAGCACTTACTGAAAAAGTTGTAGAAGGGGCTGAAGTGCTCACCTCATAAAGCCTTGCAGAACCAGCCATGTATAGACTGACATACGAACAGACCATAGACCAATAATATTAGCAAAAACTATTGTCTTTAGACATTAATGCCCTCAGGATGAACAGTAGATTTGATGGCCTGACTTAAAATAGATTGAATTGAGTATGCAAGATACTTACATAAAGCTCTCTGTACATGTGAGCCCAAAATAGTTGACGATATTTGTTCACCCGCCTATGCTCGTCTCTCCTTCACCACATGTGGTAGAGCAAAATATATCATGTAGCTATGTAGCTTTTTACAACATTTGTACCAGTTCAAATTTTTTCACATGTAGCAGGTATTTCTGACTACTTTGTATGAAAATTAAACAGGAAATACATATAAAAAAATATTTTAGTAGTTATGGCAACTAGTGTTAGAAAGCAAGGGTTAGATAAAGTGCATGTATTGCACCATAACAGATTTCTGTTGTTTCTTAATCCTAGAAAAAATGTGGTTTTGTCTAACTGAATACAGATGTAATGTTTCCCTTCCTTTTTTTTTTTTTTTATGATCATGTTGATATATGATATAATTTTGGTTAGTAAAAAGAAATCTTAGATTTAGTGTGGAATAGCAAGGAAATATTGCTGTCCATAATATACTTATGGGTATTTCCTTGGAGCATCAGCATTACCATTTAAAGATATCAGTGGAAGAAATCGTTCAGTTATATAAATTATTGACATTAATATTTAAGAAACATAGATATCAAGTCATCAGAATCATAAAGTCTTTGATTAAGAGGTCAGATCATCTAGTCAAACCACTCATAAGGAAGGTTAAATATAACTGAATGTTTCTACTTATCTGTATTGAATCTGTCCTTAAAAAAATCCAGGAAAGAAATTCTTATTAATAATATTTTCATATTTATTATTAGGAGAAAGTTGAGCAGAAATTAAAAATATTTAATAAGCTGCTGGATCCCACACTGCATGGAGAACCCTGATTAACCCAGAGATTTTGATCTGTGCAATTTTCTGGTATTAGTGTATTCTGTCAGAAAAGACATTAAAAGTTCTAATTTTCTGTATTTCATCAAAGAAGGCTTGCAGAAAACCCATTAGGAATATTTACATTTATTTCTAAGTCTCTAATAGTCTTACTGCTCTGTGACAAAGTCACATTAGATAGGATTAGTCTGAACAGCCATAGATTTATCTTAAAACAGAAGTCTAACATAAGTCAGATGAATCATACCTCGAAGTGATTAACTGTCTCCAGTATAAGGAAAGCTTAGGATAAATAACCACCTCATATGTAGAATTCCACATCATAAATGTCTAGACTTGGGTGAAAGAAATCCTCTCTTGTGCCTTCAAAATTTGTGGCTCAAGCACTTGAGGACTGGTTTTATAGAATCATGGAATATTTTAAGTTGGAAAAAGACTTTAAGATCATCAAGTTCCACTGTATCATAACTAGATTAAAAAGATAAGTGATTCTGTAGCCAGTAGGGGGGTGTGTGGAAACAAATTACTAAAATTTATTGAACTCATCTGAAGTAGATGTTACTGGCATCATAATATATTATTTTTTTCAGTGATCACTGACGACTCCTGTTAGTGATGGCAACATTTTCAGCAATCTGTGAATTGATAATTTTTACGGGGAGACGTAACTATGAATAGGCCAATTCTCAGTCTACAGAGACTACATATAGGTTTTTTTTTTTCTGCCTGAGCAGCCATTTGACAGGTTGTGAAATGAGACCTAAGTACTGATGAAGCTGAGAATAGTTGTCCTTGTTGAAAACGTGTAAGTGGCAGTAGGAATATAAGAAAATTTAAAATAAACTTATTGTCACTGAGAAGCAAAATACTTGAAATAAACTGCTCTTTACATTACAGTTGTTCATATATTACACGTAAAACTCGAGTATGACTTTAAATGCTACACTGATCCTGGAAGCAGCAAAAATTTTTCATGTCTGAATGAGAAGTCTTGACATTCCAACTTAATGAACAACTGGTAGAATTTGGGTGAGCTAATATGTACTGTAAATATACCATTTTACTTAATTAGAACATAGCGCAGGTGAACATATCATGACCTGATGACTCCGCTGCTGGGATAATGGAGCCAGTAGAATGGAACTAGAGGGGAGAGAAGCTAAAAAACTTGAGTTACTTGCTGGAGAACAGTGCACTGATAAAGCAATTGGACATAGGCCACAAAACATCAGCCTCTGGGAACAACTCCTGACCAGCGTGAAGGAGAGATATCGTTTTAGAGAAAGTGTGCCACAACAGCTACGCAGATGGACAGACATGGAGAAAGGAATCCAGTATCTAAGAGAACAAGTGGTGCTGGAGATTGTTTTCTGGGACCCAAATAATCCACAAGTACCTACCGACCCAGACAAAGTTTACTGCCCTAGATCCATGTGGCAGAAGTTAATGTGGAATGAACCGCCCTCATATTCTAGTGTGTTCTCAGTAATAACTGTTGATGAGATGAGGCACATGCCCTCAATAATAACTGTAGATTAAATGAGGCAACAACTGTAGACGACACGATTCACCGATTTAGAGAGTATGAGGAAAGTCTTTCTTCCCACACAGGCCTGTCTCAGCTGTGAAAAGACTATCTAAAGAGTTTAAGGAACTCTGAGAGGAGATGTTCTGCTCCCCACCTCCACAGGTCAGTGTCTTGGCTATCAAAAGCAAACGTTCCTCTCCTTCAAGAAGGGGATACAACAGATATCACTCACAGGGTACCCTGTGGTTTTACCTGAGAGACCACGGAGAGGACACAAGGAGGTGGGATGGAAAACCTACCTCTCTTCTGGAGGAACAAGTAAGTGAACTGAAAGGAAAAAGGTCTACTAGTGGGGGCTCTGCCAGAAAAGTTGCTGCTCCTGTATCTAAATGGGATGAACAATCTGACATGACCAATAATAATTTTCTCCAGGACATGAGTGAGGCACATGAATATTAGAGGGACCCTGCCTCCAGTGAGGTAGAGGAGAGGGACAACTGTGTTTACTGGACTGTATGGATTCAAGGGGTTGGCACATCAAAACCACAGGAGTACAGAGCACTAGTAGACATGGGTGCACAGTAGACCCTCATGCCATCAAGCTATTGGGGGGTAAAGCTAATCAGTAATTCTAGTGTGACTGGGGACTCTCAACAACTGACTCTGTCAGAAGCTGAAATAAACCTGACTGGGAAGGAGTGGCAAAAACACCCCATTGTGAGTGGCTCAGATGCCCCATGCATCCTTGGCATAGACTAAATCAAGAAAGGGTACTTTAAGGATCCAAAAGGGCTTTTGGGATAGCTGCTTTAGAGACTGAGGACATTGAGCAGCTGTCTGTCTTGCCTGGACTGTCACAGGACCCTTCTGTTGTGCGACTGCTAAAC
>NW_010239014.1:24466-58600 GCF_000690775.1 Eurypyga helias | reverse complement strand
CATCCAGAAGCTGATTCATCAGCTGGAGAGCCAAGGGGTGATCAGCAAAACCTGCTCACCCTTTAACAGCCCCATCTGGCCAGTGTGTAATACTGATGCAAAAGGGAGATTGACAGTACACTATTGTGGTCTGAATGAAGTCACATCACAACTGAGTGCTGCTGTGCCGGACATGCTGGAACTCCAGTACAAACTGGAGTCAAAGGCAACAAAGTGGTATGCCACGAATGACATTGCTAATGCCTTTTTCTCCATTCCTTTGGCAGCAGAGTGCAGGACACAGTTGGCTTTCATTTCAAAGGGAATCCAGTACACCTGGGAATCCAATACATGATTACACACGATTACACCAGGGGCGGAAGCACAGTCATACCATCTGCTAAGGACTGATCCAGACCGCACTGGAACAGAGTGCACCTCCAGAACATCTGCAATACATTGATGACACCATTCTATGGGGTGACACAGCTGATGAAGTTTTTGAGAAAGGGAAGAATATAATCCAAATACTCCTGAAAGCTGGTTTTCCCATCAAGTAAAGTAAGGTTAAGGGATCTGCACGAGAGATCCAGTTCCTAGGCATAAAATAACAAGATGGACATTGCCAGATCCCAGTGGATGCGTTCAACAAAATCATGTCCCCACCAATGAGCAAAAAGGAAACACAAGCTTTCCTAGGCATTGTGGGTTTCTGGCGGATGCATATTCCAAATTACAGCCAAACTATAAGCCCTCTCTATGAAGTGACTCATAAGAAAAATGATTTCAAATGGGGCCCTGAGAAGCGACAAACCATTGAACAGATCAAACAGGACGTCATGCATGCAGTAGTCCTTGGACCAGTCTGGACAGAGCCAGAGGGAAAGAATGTGCTCTACACTGCAGCCAGGAAGAATGGCCCTACCTGGAATTTCTGGCAGAAAGATCCAGGGAAGACTCGAGGTGGACCTCTAGGATTTTGGATCCAGGGATACAGAGGATCCGAGGCCCGCTACACTCCAACCAAAGAAGAGATACTGGCAGTTTATGACAGAGTTCAATCTGCCTCAGAAGTGTTTGGAACTGAAGCACAGCTCATCCTAGCACCTTGACCACCAGTGCTGGCCTCGATGTTCAAAGGCAGAGTCTCTTCCACTCATCATGCGATGCTACATGGAGTAAGTGGGTTGTCCTGATCACACAGTGACCCCACACAGGGAATCCCAGTCACCTAGGAATCTTAGAATTGATCAAGGACTGGTCAGAGGGCAAAGACTTTGGAATGTCACCAGAGGAGGTTACACTGGCTGAAGAAGCCCTTTTGCAAAACCAGTTGCCAGAAAATGAGGAGCAGTATGCCCTGTTTACTGATAACATCGGAGGTGGAAAGCTGCTGTGTGGAGTCCTACATGACAACTTGCAGAGACTGCTGAAGGCCAAGTTGAATCCCGTCAGTTTACAGAAGTAAAGGCAATACAGCTGGCTTTGAATGTTGCTGAATGAGAGAAATGGCCAGTACTTTACCTCTACACTGACTCATGGATGGTGGCAAATGCCCTGTGGGGGTGGCTACAGCACTGGAAACAGAGCAACTGGCAAACCCATCTGGGATGCCGCATTATGGCAGGACATTGCTTCCCGTCCTGACAATCTGGTCATCAAAGTGCATCACGTTTATGCCCATGTTCCCAAAAGTTGGGCTACTGAAGAACATCAACACAATCAGCAGGTGGATCAAGCTGCTAAGATTGCAGTGGCTCTGGTAGATCTGGACTGGCAACATAAAGGTGAGCTGTTTATAGATAGGTGGGCCCATGACACCTTGGGTAACCAGGGGAGAGATGCCAAGTACATGACCAAGGGGTGAACTTGACCATGGATGCCATTACTCTGGTCATTCATGAATGTGAGACGTGCTGCCATCAGACAAGCCAAGATGGTAAAGCCTCTTTGGTGTGGAGGGCGATGGCTGAAATACAAGTGCGGGCAGGCCTGGCAGGTTGACTACCTCACCCTCCCCAAAACCTGTCAGGGCAAGTGCCATGTTCTCACAATGGTGGAGGCAACCATGGGGTGGCTACAAACATATCCCGTGTTCCATGCCACTGTCTAAAATACCATCTTGGTAAGTCCTGTGGCGACATGGCACCCCAGAAAGAATTGAATCAGATAATAGGACTCATTTCCAAAACATCCTCGTAGACACTTGGGCTGAAGAACACCGAATTGAGTGGGTGTTCCAAATCCCTTACCATGCACCTGCCTCAGGGAATGTTGAGTGTTACAATGGCCTGTTAAAGACCACCCTGAGGGCAATGGGGGTTAAGTCCCTGTAATACATGCTAGAACTATGCTGGGGAAAATAGTTTGGATTACTCCCACCTCCGGCAAAGGCAAACCTATCCATGGGGTTTCTTTTGCTCAAGCACCTGGGCACACATGATGAGTATGAGAAAAGATGGGGAAGTTCGCTGTGTACCTCGAGAGGCTTTGATTCTGGGAGAACATAACCCATAAGTTACAGTGCACTAAACCCTGTTCTGAGTTTATGTTACAGGAAATCACTATGGGAGAATCCACCTCACCCTACAGAGGTTCAGCCTTGCCAGAAGCGCAGCAGTGACCTGACCTGAGCTGGCTGCAGTGCCCAACCATCCCATGCAACCCTTCCACCTTTCCTGCCCTGAGGGACCCCCACACCTGATGAAACCTGAAGTCATGGACGAATGGACATTTTGCCAAGATGGTCCGTAGACTAATGCAATATCTGTGCAGGATGGGATGGGAAAGGAGTAGTAAGCTAATGAGAATTTATGGAATAGCATGGGACGTGAGCATGTTGTAAATGGCATGAAACAAGGGGTGGATAATGTCCTAGTTCCGGGCAGCAATACGCTGCTCTCCTAGGGCCAGTCTATAATACTTTGTTTCACTCCATAATACATCAAGCTGAGTAGTTGGTGTCACCCTGGTACCAGCAGCACTGTGAGCCTGCGGGGCAGGAGGGGAGTTTGCATGGTGGGTAGGACCCAGGAGTGTTGGAAGGTTGAACTCGTCTTAGTTCGGACCTGGTGGCAGGTGATTAGCAGAGAAGGAGCGTCTTTTGTCTAACAGAGTGATCTAGGAGTAGGGGTTTAAAAGGATTTTTCCTTTCCCTGGTCTCAGCTCCCAGGCTGATTGAGGGGGGGTTTTCTCCCTCCGTTGTTTTTTTGTTTGTTTGGGGTTTTTTGTTTGTTTGTTATTGGGTTTTTTCTTGTTGTTGTTGGTTTTGTTTTTTCTCTTCTTAGTCTGGGTTTTTGGATTTATTTTTCTTCCTTGCCTGGAACCTGGCTGTGTCCGCCCACAGGTGGTGAGATTAACAATAGCATTTTTAGGAAGTCCGTAAATTTCATTTATATAATTAAATTGTTCTTATCTCAATGAGCCTCCCTTGTTTTTCCTCGGACCCTGCCTCACTGGGAGTCGCGGGGTGGGGGTGGGGCAGGGGGAGCAGAGGTGGAGTGGTAGAGTGACTGCTGCTGCTTAATTGCCAGACAGGGCTAAACGATGACAGCAGCAATAATGTCTTCTTGGTACCAAGTGTTAAAACAAGAAAGATGAAGGTTGCTTTGCATGCTTTTATTCTGCATGATTGCATTCAGCCAGGCATGGTGAGCACTGAAGCAGGAAAAATTGCAAGACATTGAAATAAGTTTTGAGGAAAAATGAGTGAGTTGGGATTAAACAGCAACACTGTTTCAACACTGAGCATGGCAACCTTATCTTCATGCACATCACAGTTTCCTCTTCTCCATATCACTCCTTCTCATCTGGATTTCTTTGCAAAGAGTGTGTTCACACTAGATCTCCCACCACAAGCCAGTTTCTATGATGCGACACAGCCCAGTATAAGTGCAGTGTCTTCTACTGTTTAGAGCATTTTTTTAGAACACTCTAAATGTTTTAGAATCATTGATGTTTGGATTTAAAAATGGGAGACACAGAGAGCAAATATGATTTATCTATCTTCTGTCATTGTCCTCTAATGTTTACTCCCAAGTGAGGTTTGCTTAAATAAAAGTACATTACGAGTATATTTTTCCCTTAGGGAGCTTTTGAAGACAAAGAATCTTTGTATAAACTATTGTTCATCAACTATTCACGACTATTTCTCTTTTGGCTAAGTGTACGCTGCAGCTCCTAGTAAAGTAAAAGGGAATAACTATATAACTTGTTGCATATTAGCAAGAGAATGAGCTGCTAAACTTATTCACTCTGTGTATAGACACAAAATCCCTAATTTAGCATACTCTTGCTGAGTTGCAAACTAGAATTTTCTACTGTAGTTTAGCTGATGTGATGTGTGTGTAACTTGTACAAACAGACAGCTGGATGATATCACATTACTTCTGCAAGGTAACATGCCATGTCCTCAGTCAACGTTGGAATTACAATGAAAAGAACTGTACAAAGAGTTTTTATATCGACATTTAAGGTATGTGTCAAAAGGGAAAACTATCTGGCTGCAGCATTATTGCAGATCTTGGCAACTGTAAGTCCATTGACACATGTCTTGTTATATATGCATAAAAGAAGTGATGCAGTTGTAGAATAATCTACTTCAAAACATTAAGTAAACTAGCCAGGAATAATGTTTATAATTAAAAACATGGTTTCTGCATTTTGTATGGTGTCATCCCTCACTCTGCATAATATTTTAAAATAGAAGGCTTCTGTAATTTGGTTTTGGCCTTGACATTTGGCCTGGGGGGAAAAAAAAAAAAAAGTACAGTTAGAGATTTTTCTGATTGTGATTTAATGATCTGAACTGGTTTCAGTACAGAGTAGGAAATAGTAAATACTTCTTTCACAAGGAGACAAAAAATAATCTCTTGGTAACTTTAGAACATACTTTATTGGCTGTTCAGTGTTGCTGTCCAGGAATAATAGCCTTCAACTTCTCATCTACATTTCTAATTATCAAAGTTTAAAGCCTGACCGTCTGAGACATAAAGAGATTTTTCTTCCTCTGTTGTATTCAGCCAAATTAGAAATACAAGGCTTGTTTCTAATGGAGAAATATGCGGCTTATGTTATACCAAATACCTCTGAGTGTGAAGAAATGCTGCTTCAAATTGTTTTCAAAACCAGCATTTTTTTCCAGTTGTGCATATAAAATCAGTTATGAATCTGTGCCTTTATCTTCATAGATTAGTGACATAATAACTATCTTATTATCTTATTATTAATTGAGGTAGTTCATGCTTCCCACACCCTTTCAAACACAGCATAACCCTCACTGAGAAATCTCTATTTAGAAACCATTATTTGACAGGTAGTTCTGGCTGGTTACCAAAACCACTCAAGCTTCTCTTTTTCAGATAGGATCTTGGAAAAGAAGGTGCAGGAGCCAACTCCAGTAACACAACACTACTGCATAAATTATGGAATAATTTCTTTTCATGTATAAAGCCAAATGTGTAGATGACAAAGACATATTCATGCACATCTTTCACATTAATAATGAAGCACCTATGCACACTAATCAATCATACATGATCTTAAGATTGCTAATTCACCTCACGCATTTTGTGTATGTGAACTGTCACTCTTCAATCCATTTGCATGCACACTTCTTCCATAAGGAACAGTATTTGTCCATACTTATGGTAAACTATCAAAACATCAATCCAACATCCATGTGCTATTAGTGATAAATGAACAATTAAACAATAAAGAAAAGGAGCTAACATGCCTATACAAAGCATTAGCAAAAGTAAAATACTTATTATATGTATGGTGACACGATTTCAGAAGGGGCACCCAGATTTGAGAACACACCTTTTCATTTTTTAGAAGGAACTTCAAAAATCTCTTCTATATTTTTTTCTTTGTATCTGCACAAAGGGACTGTACAATGAACATAAAATGCTGTTGCGTTAGACTGTTGTTTCACTCACATATTTGCACCTATTCATTACTCAGAAGATAATAGAAAAAAAATTCTTAAGCCAGTGAACTAGAGAAAATTTGAATTAATTTCTTACAAGACAACAGATGTAATTACAAATTGGTACAAATGATTGCACACAACTATGATCAGATTATTTATTGAGAAAGAAACATAGAAGAGCAACTTCAGCATGGTTTAGTGGCCTGCTGTGCTGCCAGACATAAATATACCTTGTTTCCATACATGTATATTTCATTAGTTATTCGTAAGTGGCTATTGGGTGGAAGCTGAGATGGTCTCTGAGCACACCACAGCTGCCCTAATTTTACCTGTCAGCTAGGTAACATATCCAGTGAAGTCATGGGATGATACAGAGTTTTTGAAAACTAAATTAAGAACACGTTTCTTATATCATCATTGTCCAGTTAATTTCTGCCATCCATAAACCCTCTTGAATTCTATCCTCCTGAATTCTAAATGGTTTTGGGGTATTTTTCCCCCTTCCTGCTCCCACCACTTTGTGAGTTCTGAATTCTTAGGTCTTCAGCGTTTAGAGAATGAACTGTAGAAAGATCATACCATCAAACTTTTGTAATGAATTACAGCTAGAATTAACTCTCATTTGTAGGCTTGGCAGACTAACTGTTAATAACCATATGGGACAGTGCTCACAAGAGTGATCAGAGGTAAAGTTTTAGCAGTCATGAAATTAATGTCTTATATTAACTTAAAATGTCAAGCCACATAGTCTGTGTTTTTAAAACAGTTTGTTTCAGAGTACAATTCATTGAATTTCACTAACTGAAACATTCTAAGGATATATCCTTTTCATCCATCTTATGATATTCAGATATCGAGCTTTGGTTATGGTAAATTCAGAAGCTTGTTTGCAGTGAAAGAGAGCAGGTCAGTAAGGAATTCAGGTGCCTGAGCTTAGAAGATACTTCTAGATTCCTCCTCTTTAAAGAAGGCTGTTCTTTGGTCTGATTATTGAGTTAGTATTTCCAGTTTTTATTGAGAAGTGAAGGACACATAAATAGTCTGGCAGATAAGGGTGAAGTGTGTTAAGCCAAACATTAAAGAGTCAGGGTGAAAAATTCTGAGACCTGTTTCTTGAAATCTAGGATCTAGTACCCTGTGATTATTAAATCTGTATAAAATGGTCTGCACTTTTTTTACCTCTGCCAAGATTGCCATGTTACTAGCATTATGTAAGTGCCAAGTTGTAGCAATAAGTGAAAGAAGGAGGAATAGAGAAAGTAGCTAAATGTTAGTCAATAACAGTGAGGAATATGTATACATTTCATTAAAAGGTAATTACATTTAAAGGAAAGAACTTCAGAATGATATCTAATTAGTTCTGCAATAGAAACAATTATAATGAAAAAACCATGTCTAAGAACAATAAGAATGAATCTTTTCCCAAAAGTGTTTAATTACACAAACAAATAAATGCAATACAGAATATAATTAATACAAATTATATAAAGCTATCTGGTTTTTAATTTTTTATTTTTAATAATTCACATTTAGAAAAAATTGGCCATAACAATGGGAGAAGTACTAATGGAATCTGCAATCTGAAAAAGACCTTAGCTGTGAAGTTCTCTAAATGTACATATAAGTACTAAGGCATGTAATAAAAGCCACAAAGTTACCCTTCACGTTTTAAAAAACAAATATAAATAAATTTCTAAAGTGGACTGGCAGTATGATAAATGCATGTGGTTGGATACCAGTTTCTACTTTGACAATTTTAATCTATTTTGTCTAGTACAGAAACCAGAATGAGAGTTGCAAAGTACTGGAAGACTCCTCTTCCTTCTCAAAGAAGTAACCCCGAATATTAGTTTTAGCTCCTCTGTATTTTACAAGCTTAATTGTCCAAGCAATTTGTGTACTTCTGTCAGCATGGAATTTGAGTTATAATTGTGACATAAGGATAATATTCAAGTTTGCCCTATGGCTATAATTGTTTGACTGGGTATGAGGAGTGTTCTTGCATGCACACACAGTGCTCTTAGTCATCAGTTCCTTGTGCTGTCTGGAAACTCCCCAGCTAGTCTCTGTGCAGATGAGACAATGTGCTGTTTTGAAACACCAGACACAGAGAAGCTGGTTAACTGAACTCCTAGCCACTGTCAAACAAAGCATGTGGAGTTTTGGACAGTCTTAGACATTCCTCCAGACTGTGCAAAGGCCATTTAGTAGGTGTTACTTCTGCACTTAATTTTGTTGTTTCTCTTAAAGGAGGAATCTGGCAGTTTCAGAGACTTACAAATTCCTGATATAGAATTGACCAAAAGATATATAAGTAACTTAAAATAGTGTAAACGGTTCCTGATTAGGCAAGTTTGGTCACAAAGCAGCCTTTAGTACATAGCAAAGACAGACAAATGATGATTTGTACGCAATTTAAGATAATACACAGAAAAGGATCATGCATTTTCTGAAGTGGTGACATATGACCATCAGCCATCTGTATTATAAGAATTCAATAGAACACTTGGAAAATTCTCAGCTGATTCAGGTGAAGATACTATTGAAAGGGCCCTTGCAACACAGACTCCTATCACCATCCAAATAGGAACCAGCCATCCTGATCAATGGATTTGATTCTTCACAAGAGCATTACTCTATTCAAAACACCAATAAATTAGATATTTTTAAACAATCCCTGTCTGTAAATGTCTGCAGCACCTTACATGGAATGTGTTATTCTTGCTGAATATTATTTCTAACATTGAGACAACTGAAGCAAAACAAAGCATTTGTGTATGACATGAGAGAAAAAATAATCAAGGTATCAAACTACATTTTCATCACTGATAGTTTGAAGTGAAGAGTGGAAATCATCACAAGTACAAGGAAAAAATAATTTATGACTCTCCAGAAAAGATCACATGCAACCAAGGAAGATTTTTTCAAGCTGGATGGTTCTAGTTACAGACTTCTTTCATTTCCTGAGTCAGATCCTCTCTTTCTACAAAACTTACAGAATAAGCTGAAAGGCTGAGCTGAACAGATTGATGATAGGTAGATAGATAGATGGACAGGTGGATTAATTATTTATGTTGCTGAATAAAGGTCAGATCTCTAGTTTCATCTTTTGGACCTGGCTGCATATTTAATACTCTTCTTAGAAAGATGGCTGGAATGCCTGATGCTAATGTTCCCAATTGTTGATACATTATAGAATCATAGAATGGTTTGGGTTGGAAGGGACCTTAAAGATCATCTAGTTCCAACCCCCCTGCCATGGGCAGGGACACCTTCCACTAGACCAGGTTGCTCAAAGCCACATCCAGCCTGGCCTTGAAGACATCTAGGGATGGGGCATCCACAACATCTCTGGGCAACCTGTTCTAGTGCCTCACCACCCTCTCTATGAAGTATTTCTTCCTGATATCTAATCTAAACCTCCCTGATTTCAATTTGTACCCATTACCCCTTGTCCTATCACTACAGGCTCTTGTAAAAAGTCCTCTCCCAGTACCCTTGTAGGCCCCCTTCAGATACTGGAAAGCTGCAATGAGGTCTCCTCGGAGCCTCCTCTTCTCCAGGCTGAACAAGCCCAATTCTTGCAACCTTTCATCGTAGGAGAGGTGCTCCAGCCCTCTGATCATCTTCGTGGCCCTCCTCTGGACTCGCTCCAAGTGGTCAATATCCTTTTATCCAGTTATGGTCTCTAGAAGGCCCTTGTGTCTCTTCTACCTGAATTATTTATATCTCACTAATTATTTAGACCCTTCTTATTTTAAAGAACAGAAATTATCTATACACTAATTAAAACTGTCATTTTTTTATGTTATTTAGGAAAGCGAAAGATGTCAGTAGGAAGATTGAATACACAATATGTATCAGTCTTTTCTTGGTACTGCAGTGTTCTAAGCTTCAATTACACATATTATTTTGGTAATCTTGGTAGGATTAATTTATCCAAATGTAAATATCTATGTTACAGATAGCTTGACCTCCCTGTCTTGATGCCATTTATATTAAACTGAGACAAATTAACACTCACGGCACATAATTAATTTCATTTTGAATCAAAAGTCTAAAACTGATTAGAGAATGTGCTGACAGGAAGTACTTCCTTTATGTCTTCCTTTATGACAAAAGAAGTCAAGGATGATCATCTCAGGTATGGCCATCTGCATTCTGGATAGCTGAAGTTATGATGACTGTGGTTCACAGGGTCATATTCTAAGACTTCAGTAGAAGCAATTAAAGACTGCATCTGGCCATCCAGACAGTTTTTTACCCAGCCAACAGTATGTCTGTCCAAGCCATGAGCACCCTGGTTGTCCAAGAGAATGTTGTGGGAAGTGGTGTGAAAAGTTTTACTAAACTTCAGGTAAGCATTGCAGTCTTTCCCTCATCCACTAAGTGTGTCACCTTGTCACAGAAGGAGATCAAGTGAGTCACTCAGGACCTGCTTTTCATAAACCCATGCTGACTGGGCCTGATCACATGGTTGTCCTCTATGTATCATGTGAAGGCACTCAAGATGATCTGCTCCATAACCTTCCCCATCACCAAGGTCAGACTGACAGACCTGTAGTTCTCTGGATCCACCTTCCAGCCCTTCTTGCAGATGGGCACCACATTGGCTAACCTCCAGTCAGCTGGCACCTCCCCAGTTAGCCAGGACTGCTGACAGATGATGGAAAGTGGCTTGGTGAGCACTTCCACTGGCTTCCTCAGTACCCTTGGGTGGATCCTACCCAGTCCCATCAACTTCTGTGTGTCTAAGTGGTATAGCAGGTTGCTAACCATTACCCCTTGGAGTATTAGGGCTTCATTCTGCTCCCCATCCCTGTCGTACAGCTCAGGGAGTTGGGTAACCAGAAGACAACAGGTCTTCATATTAAAGACTGAGGAAGAGCAGGCATTAAGAACCTCATCCTTTTCCTCATCCTTTGTCAGTATGTTTCCACTCTGCATCCAATGAAGAATGGATATTTTCCTTAGCTCTCCTTTTGGTTTTAATGTATTTATAGCAACATTATTAGAAACATTTCATTACAGCTACATTATTAGCTGCACACCACCCCACCCCCCCAAAAAAAAATATAGTCATTAATATTTGATTTGCTAGTACAGACAAGTACCAGTCAGAGCTTTCCCAATGATTATATACCAGTGTTATAATACAAGTAACTGGTATTCTTGCTTATAAACAGAAGTGAAACAGTGTACTGCCATCATCATCTGTGGCATCTGTCCTAAAAATCTTTTACGAAATATCAGCCTAAGCAATATATAACTATCTAAATCTACCACCTTCCAAAGCTGAAATAGAAGAAATAAGCATTGATTTATAGTGCTAATGTTAGCTTTAAGAGTTTGTTTATCATAAAGACTAAGATATCCAAACAGGTAGAAGCTACGTCTAGAAGAAATTCAGCAGAATTATTCTAACAGGATACTCTCAAGCATTATACAACAGTATACATTTTTAATAATAATAATAAGGATCAAATTTTATTCAAAGTGTAATAATATAGTATTTTCAGGACACATATGAGCTTGCTCTGCCTATGTTTCAAACCCAGCTAAGATCTACCTGACCTCATTAATACAGTGCCAGGTCTGAGTTAATAAACGCTGCTGAAAATTATCATTCATTTATTTGGGGTCTGTGTTATGCTAGGAATATCAGAGATGTCAGACATCTTTTAAAAATATACTATGTAAACCTACACTCTAGAATAAAATACTGAAAGGCTGTGGGAAACCCTTAATAACACCAAGATTTGACTTCTGTTTTCCTATGTCCATAGGTTAAAATGATATTATTTACAAAAACAGGTCTTTTCTAACTGGTCCTCTTATCTTAGTATAAATTATTCAAATATATCATTTAGCTGTCATAATTAAAATGCATACCTTTTTCTGTGAACATAAATCCATACTCCTCTCCCCAGTTAGCTATGCAGAGAAAGAAATTAAAAATGAACATTTACTAATATGCTAGTTCATTATTAAAACCAGATTTTTTTTTCAATAAAATATGACACAGGACATCATTCTACCAGTATATTGTCAGCAAGATGGCTGCCAAAAGAAGGAGACTCAGATATCCCAATTATAAAGTAAAATTTTATTTTCAAATACTTTTTATTCATGCTGTGGAGCTCTTTCTGAGTTTCAGACTGCTGGCTGAGCAAAATAGATACAATTTTCTTTTAACTATTTATTTGTAAATCTCCTCTGAGTATTAAACATACTCATAAAGATGTGTCCATAAAGAGAACAAGTGCAAACTTCATCCTGACATTTGATTTAAGATGTGTTAGGAAACTTTTTTGACAGAAACAGTTTTTCCCCCAAGCATTGAAATAGAGCAGATTGGCACGAATATTTGTGCTTAAAGAGAAGAACTGATTTTTTTAGTGGAATGTGAATATGAATAATACTCTTAATCTCTGCAGATTTTCCTACCTTTCAGTAATATGCTACTATGTAATATCATTACCAAAATAAAAGAAAGACTACTGTCCTTCTTTAAAAGAATACTATTAAGTTATTTTAGCTCAGTTTGACCTGTATTAGTATAAGCTCTTGGCAAAAGGCCTCTGGGGGAAACAAGAAAACCATTCATCTGTTACTTGCTAAAATTGCCACTGTAGCTCAGCAGAAACAGTAAATTTAAGGTTAAAGCATTCTAGGTTATATGATGGCTCTACAAAAAGCAGAATGGGGAAAAAAAATCTTAATTAGTGAAATGCAGGCTGTATACTGCTTTTGAATTATCATCTATTTTTTACTATAGTTCGGAAGAAAAATCAGAAGAGCTTTGTATATATAAGTTCCCAGTTAAACTTTGTGACAGTTTGAAAATTTCTTTTTACAGCTTTTTTAGGCTGCAGTGTACACATCAGTAGTATTGTCTATAAAAAAAAAAGGAACATTTTACATTTATTTTTATGCCAAGTTTTAATAAAGGTATAATTATCAATTACTATAATTATTAATTATATTAACAATTTCACCCATTTTTCCTGATTATTTTATTTTCTCCAAATAGCTAATTGGCATGAAAGTTACTGAAAATCTTCCTAACAGGAGAGAAAAGGCATGTATCTTTCCAATTAACAGTTAACATGACATGCTCATTCTGACAAATGAATAAGCTTTGTTCAACATAGATACTGCAGGTGTTTCATATTATGGTACTAAAGTGAGCTGCATTTGATCTGAGACATTACTGTAACTTTTTTTCAGATATCCAAAAGATCTCTATGAATATTTCTTAGAAATAAAGTTATAAGCCTGATTAATTAGATTTTTTTTCTGACACAGAAATTATTCTATGACATCTTTAGCAGAGCATTCTGAATGAATATGACAAGCATATACGCACTATTGAAAAGTAACACCTGTAAGAAAATAATTACTTTTTGATAAATGAATGAAGAAAAAAAGAACCAAAACCAACCAACCAACCAAAAAATTCATAATTTTCTCAAGAGATTAGCACTGGAAGTAATCCTAAAACTGTTTTGAAACAGGTGAAGAGAGAAAAAGACAGGAAAAACATGAGTTTTTCAGAAAAAAGAAGAGAGAAAAAAAGCATAGCCTCTGTTCCAAAGCTTGTGTAATTTCTTAATTGCCATGAATAGCAAAGAGCTCAACAGATCAAAAGTGTTATGGATTGGACTTAGCTTCACATCAACTGATTTTAACTACCGAGTCCATAATTGCTTTTAAGAACATTACAGCTAGTGGGCTGAATCACATATTGGTGGTATATACTTTTCTCTCTAATTGTACTGAGAGCATAAGGAGACAAAGCTTTTGAAAGAAAGAGATTAATTCTTACCAGAATAGAACATTGGACATCTTCTGTAGATCTTGAGAAAAGGTTCATTGATGACACAGTAATTTCAGGGGAACTGTTTAACAGAGTAAAACAAACTTACTATGCTTCCATTGCAGTTTACTCAGAAATTGTTGTGTTAACCTCTCCTGCTCAACTGAAATTATTAATTCCAAACAGTTCAACCACAGTTAATCAGAAACAAGTTAAGATGTACCTTTATGAATCAGAAACAAAATACCAACATAATTTCCAGACATATTTTGTCTTAGTAGGCTGTTCAGAGATCAAGCACACTCTTTTTGAATTAAATGGAACAGGATTGGGCACTTATTTTCAGACAAATTACATGCCTGGAAGACCAAGTTTCTGCATTTGTGTTTTGGCAGGTTCAAAACTATGGGCAATATTCTTTGAAATTTTTTCATGGTGCATAATCATGAAATATTATTTGCTCTAATGGCTACATTTTCAAGCCATTGAATTTGAAAGGGTCAGTGGTTGAAAAGTTGGTATTTTTAGCAGTTCTGTGTCCTCATTTGTGATAACTATTTCTGAAATGTTGAGAGTGCCTCTTTAACAGCCTTTTATAAATACATTTTATTGCCAACTAACTTTTAACTATTTTCTCTGTGGGTATATTTTCCTATCTGTACAGAATTTGATTTTCAATTTAGCTGACAAATTATTCTCTTACTTAGAGAACTACACCTTTCCTGTAAAATTTACAGGATGTTTTTTGGACTATGTTTCACAGCAGATGTCCATTCCCTGATTCAGGGAATTATACTGATATAACTTTGAATACTTCAGTGCCATCACGTTATATGCGGTTGATAATCAGTTTTTGGCTTGTAGATTGTTTCTACAAAATACTGTGCAAAAGCACGTATCTTCTAGAAGTTAGTAAAAAGAAGGAGAGTCTATGGATTTCTAGCAAATATCTCTCTACCAGTTTCAAAAGCATAGAAAGAATTGTTTCTATATCTTCTGTGTGATGATTAATAAATTATTCCCTCCCTTGTCTCCTCCTACCCCTTCACCCCCCCGGCCCTCCCCTAAATCCAGGCATCCTTTTCTATTGTGTGAAGGGGTGGAGGTGAGGGCATGGTGGTGAAGAAGATTACTAGAGTGGGTGACTATGGATGGCAGCACAACCCTCTGGCCTATCAGTCACTCACTTTTGTGTCAATAGCAAACCTGCAGAGGGTACACTCTGCCCCAGTTTCTTAGGACATAGAGTAAAAGGAACAGAGGGTGGGTGAGGAGAGGTCTGCATCTAACCTACACTTTTTAATTCTAACAGTAAAGGCATTCAGAGAGTGCAAAATAGCATGGAAGAGAGAAAATCCAGCTATCAGCAGAAAGCCAGATGAACTGTTGGTGGTAAAGCATCACTTAATCAAATAAGTTATTTCAAAAAATTAAGCAGACCAGAACAGAAGCTTAAAAGCTAACACTGACAAAGTACCAATCAACGTTATCAGCAAACATTAAATTGCTTTCCAAAACAAAATCCACTTAGAAGTTCACTACACAGGAAAGGGCTACTTCACCATAACATAGCAAGACAGATGTATCCATCAACAAAAATGCTGAACCCCAGGATAGTGATTTCAAGAGTAAGACATTTTATTTTGATAAAACTCCTGTCATCAGTTTTTGTGCTAAAGATTGTATTCAAAGTCAAACCATTCAGCACTAACATATTATTCTGTGGAATATTTTTGAAGAATATAAATGCAGTCTTAAGGAAAAAAACTTTCCTCAATATTTGTGATTTATACAGAAGCATAAAATAATTACTATTTTACTATTTAACCTTCAAATTTCTGTTTATTTTGTAATTATTTTGATAGTTTTCTTAGGAAGATTTTCCATCATTAGTCACTCAGAATAACAGGAAAAGGTACAGAAGGAAGTAGTTTAACCTACAGCATGAAAAATGCTCAATTTTGATTATATTATTCCTGATGGATGACTTTCTTTACCTTTCTAACCTCCTTTCATGTTTTCCTGGATAAATTATAATTTTATATAAAGATTGTTTAATACAGTATTTCTTTTAATTAACTATATATCACATTATAAATGTTTTAATAATTATTTCTACTTATTAGATACTTTTCTCTTGATTTTCTTTTAGCTAGTACATCACTTAAACTAGAAAAAGATGCTAGCTACATTTTCCTCCAATACTTAAAATATAAAAAACTCAGGATAATAAATTATCAGAGTAAGAGGAAACAAAAATATTTTCTTTTTTATTGCTCTATCAGTAAATTTGAAGCTAGTAAGGAGTCGATGATATGATGACAGATCATGGCTAAGGTGGTGCCCCATCAAGCAATGGTTAGTTCAACTAACCATATTAAACTGAAGTGAGAAATAAAAAACATTATCTACAAAGATAGTATAAACCTTTCTTTCTGTTTCATCACAGTAGCTTCATTTGCAGTTAGGGAGGTTGATTTTTTTTTTTTAAGATTATTGTTTTGCTTTCAAGTAATTTAAACTCCGTAATGATGTTCCTTACAGAATAAAATCAGCTATGAAAGAAATAGATGCAATGACAGGTTTAGAACTATGGTGAGGATTCTTTGCTTTTGTTTGGTTTGTTGGTTGGTGGGCTTTTAAAAAACCTTTCTGACAATGGGACTAACAAAGGTTATAATAAAATTTCCCACTTAAGAAATAAATTTTACTTTTTACGTTCCGTATTTTACTTTTATACTGAGTAAGAGCTTATATTGAATAAGGGGAGCCATTTCTATTTGCTTCAGAACAGAACTGGTAGTGAAATGATGGCTTTAATTAGGTCACGTGACTTTTGTGTAGTAAAGCATTAAAGAGTTCATACAAAATGCATATGGCATGAAGTTGTCAATACAACTTACCTTGGAAAAAAAGTCAGTGATCATGTAGCATTCATTTAATTTTAAAATAATTTTTTTTTATGATTCTTCCATAAAATCTAGGAAAACATATTCAGAGTAAATGGCTAAGGAAAAAGTCCAGCTGATTACAAAAGCAAACAAACAAACAAACAAAAAAAACACCCCACACCACCAGATCCAAAAAACTTACCAACTTTCACAGTGTCATTACTAATGATTCCCCATCAAACTGAAATGACACTTTAAGCACAATCATCTAAACTGAGTCATCCAATTTCTGGTGGGTACTATCACCAAAATTGTTGATGACCTGTACAAATATAAAATTTTGTCTTGTCCCAAGGTGGAAGTCACATGATTAAAGGCATTAAAACAAAGGAAAATTTTAAAATAAGCTGAGTCAAATAAGAATTTTAAATAAGATGAAATCAAGGGGAAATTCAGTACAGACCACATTGTTGGTACATATCACATGTTACAAGCTAACTTTACATAAACTCTGGTGGGCATTTTTGTTCAGAGGGAATTGTAGACCCCAAAACTACCCAGCCATATAAACTACAGAGAAAATGAGAAAAGCTGACCTTGTAACAGAAAAATATTCTACTGGCATTTAACCTAACTCATAAACTAGATTGAGGCAGTTTGAAGACATGTAGAAGGGAATGCAAAGCAAAGGTCAGCTGTCTGTGCCAGATGTAATAAAGACTGCAACTGGATGGAAGAAATTAATTCCACATAACACTTAAAAGCCTATAAAGAGTGACTGATGGGTGTAGCAGGGGAAGAAGCATGACAGGAAGAATGTCCTGCTCTAATAACCTCAGGACACAGCACAAAGATCTGAGAACACGAAAGGCTGGATCTGAGAAAATCTTACTTAACTGTGGTTTTGCTTATTTGCAATATTTGTAGAGTAAATTCAGCATATTCTAAGATGGAACATGTCTTACATGACTGGCTAATCCATTTGTTTATGTTTGTGCATGTTAAAGTGCATTGGAATAAATACTTCCCCTCGCTGCACACATTCCCTTGTCTTTTTTTTTTTTTTGGAGTCAGTTGGTGGATGAAAACTGGAAGTATTCCTTCAAGTAGCTAGCCTGACTGAGGAGTATCTGCAACCTTCAGCTATCATGCAAAATCCAAAGTGTAAATTAAGTATGGGTGCATGTGCACACACATTGGAGACTATTTGGATAAGCAGAAAAGGATATGAAGATTTGATCTAACTGATTGCAAGCTTAATAACAGTCTCAAGTATTATTTGGATGCTAAAGATGTAACTCTAACTGAACCTTAATTAAAAATAGTGGAGTTTAATCTGCTTAAATTGTGTGCTACCTCACCAGAATATAAGGTATGGATCTAAACAGATATGGATCAGAACAGATATGGGGCTCTGGAAGTCAAGGACCTGTCAATTGAGGAAGGTCCATATGGGGAATTGCCTAGGACCACTCAGTCAACCCCATGGATTATGACTGCCTCCAGCAAGAGAAGAAGGAACGTAATCCTCGTAAGTGATTCCTTTCTGAGGGGAACAGAGTGCCCAGTATGCCAGTCTGGGGGATAAGTCTGCTGCCTCCCTGGGGCCTGGGTTAGGGACATCACCAGGAAACTCCCTGGTCTGGTACAGTCCTTTGATTATTTCATGATACTGGCCATGCAGGTTGGCAGTGAAGAAATTGTGGGGAGAAATCCAAAAGACATCAAAAGGAACTTCAGGCACTGGAGGGAAGAGGGGTTAAAGAAAGCTGGTGAGTATTGAATGATCTTTTCTTCCAAGCTCAAGAGTGATGTATCCCAGAGAAGAGGAAGTTGGGTAAAAACACAGAAGTTCTGCATACAGAATCCCTTTCACAGGAAGAAAATTAAAATAAAAAGAATACCTAAACCCTAAGTCTTGCTGGACCAGAACAAGGAAGAAGAATGAACCCCAAAGCTGAGACCTTCTTACAATAATACTCAGGCAAAGGATTCTCTAACCAGACGACCTTAAATGCAATAAAAACTGCAGCTCAGCTCTCATAGATATGCTCCCATAGAGCATAGTCCAAGTTTTCTAAAAGCTAGTGATTTGGGCACTCTCTAAATGTACAGTAGTTATGAATTCACTTCATCTTTGATTGAGTGGAATATAAAAGGATTCCCAATGTCCTCCCTTCCTGAATGACTGCTTTAACTGTTAAACAATTATGTAGAAATGGTGACATATTTATCACTCATTTTAGCTTGTGATAATTTACTTTTTCTAGGACCTGGAATGCATTAGTACATATGTGCCCATCTATCCCAAAACTGCACTTTTGTCCGTATAAGGAGAAACACTGGCAACAGTTCTAATATTTCATGGCAACAGTTCTAATATTTCATGTTCACTAAGGCAATACCTTCTGAATTTACAAACTCATGAATAGGCAGTCCTGGTAACCACATCGAAGAATCTAGAAAACTGAATACAAGGGAAGATGTGACAACAGTCTTAAGAGTTCGCAACAAGTTCTCAAATTTATGACAATGAAAAATTCACTCATTTTTTGTATCACAAGAATAATAAGAAGTTCAGATTTATTTGCAGCAAAGACAACATGCAAAGCAGTTGCTCAGAACAGCTGATAAACTAAGCTAGCAACTGGGGTGAGTGCTGCTGAAGGAATAGCTCAGATACATGGAACGACAGTTTGTGCTGTAGTAAGCAAACCGATCTTCAAACAACAGCAGTAATAACTAACCTCAAAATCCCAATAGGAACAACAAAATCCATTCTTCCAGACACAATTTGCATTCCTCTCCCCTGACTCAAGTATATTCTATCTTCTTCTGCTCTAGTTGTAGCAATAGACTGAACCTAACACCTTATGTTCAGGATAGAAAAATTCTTTTTTTTCTGTTTGGTTGAAAAGCCCTGAGTCAGCTCTGCTGAATGGATTATCAAGTTAAATAACATACCAGAGGCCTACTTACAGATGAAAGAAAAATTATATTTTCTAAAAGAAGAGAAATTTTATTTTAGTTTTTTATTTCTTGCTAAGATCACAACTGTAGACACTCCTACCTCCAGGACAGAAAAGAGAATTATATCTGTTCATAATTCAATAGGAGACAGGAGGATAGACACACTAAGACTGCTAGCTACTTCCTGACAATTGCTTTCTATTATACCAGATCCAACCCATTTGTGATGAACTTAAGTTACAGCTGCAACAGTGACCAGTTGGCAGGATTAGAGGCCCTATGAGCATCCTGCTGTATTAATGCCCTGCAGTAGAACTCTTGAAAGTCCCCTTTTTTTCATTACATGTTATTATTACCTTAGTAGCAGTGATAGTATTTTCATTATATGGCAGTAGTACCATTATTTATTTTCAATTATGAAACTGTTCTTAATCCAACCCACAAGTTCTCTTAACTTTTTCCTACCATTCTCTACCATTCTCTACCCCATCCCACCTGAGGAGCAAGTTAAATAACATACCAGAGGCCTACTTACAGATGAAAGAAAAATTATATTTTCTAAAAGAAGAGAAATTTTATTTTAGTTTTTTATTTCTTGCTAAGATCACAACTGTAGACACTCCTACCTCCAGGACAGAAAAGAGAATTATATCTGTTCATAATTCAATAGGAGACAGGAGGATAGACACACTAAGACTGCTAGCTACTTCCTGACAATTGCTTTCTATTATACCAGATCCAACCCATTTGTGATGAACTTAAGTTACAGCTGCAACAGTGACCAGTTGGCAGGATTAGAGGCCCTATGAGCATCCTGCTGTATTAATGCCCTGCAGTAGAACTCTTGAAAGTCCCCTTTTTTTCATTACATGTTATTATTACCTTAGTAGCAGTGATAGTATTTTCATTATATGGCAGTAGTACCATTATTTATTTTCAATTATGAAACTGTTCTTAATCCAACCCACAAGTCTCTTAACTTTTTCCCTCCCATTCTCTACCATTCTCTACCCCATCCCACCTGAGGAGAGGGGAAGGTGAGCAAGTGGCTGTGTGGTGCTTAGTTCTTACTGGGGTAAACTATGACAGACCTTTTTGGTACCCAACATGAGACATGAAAGGTTTAGATAATGACATATCTCACCAGAGCATAATACAAATTTGTTACAAATATTTATTATATTAGTTTAATAGTCACTGATCACAATGTTGTTTTATCTGTTAACATGGCTGTGTTATGTAAATCCTTACATGAAGTATGTATTCCCTGTGGTGCTGTATATCAATTCTGGGAGATGGACCAGGATTATAATTTTGCTGTACTGTGTAACATCTTCTTATGATATGGTAATATTACTGGTCAAGGCAATAATCTCATATCTGTACTCGGTATTGTTGTCAACTTCATACTATATCTTGGAAATTATTAAGAATCACACTCTTCAGAGTGGGATTTAGAACAATCTATGGAGAAGATAAGGGGACACTTTCCTTCACTCTTTCACTTTCCCTTTCTCCTTCAGGCTAGTTGCATCAGCTCTTGAGAATTTTGAATGCCTTGGAATGTTTCAGGCCAGCATGCTCTTATGGCTATGTCTCCTGAATATGTTCCAGATCTTGTTCAGGGTTAAACAACTATTTAAAAAAATCATCCAGAGATCTTCCCCAAGGCTGGATGGTCATGGGCGGCACAGCATGTGGAAGAGTAAGGGTAACTGTTTAGAGAACTTTTCACCTCCAGTGGTCTAGAACTTCACTCCTAAACAACAACAGCATACTGATGTGATAAAATGTTTGAAATTAAAATGCTGTGATTATTCGGAAAAGGTACAACTTACTGTATTGTACTGGGCCTTGCCTAGTAACTACCCAGCACTGCTCAGTATTATGCAGCACTTCCAGGGAGAAGAGAGAGAAAACAACATGACAGACACTGTGGCTGCTCCAGACCCTGCAACAGGTACTGAGGTTAGTCCAATCCCCACAGCTGCAGCTGAACCAGGGAACAAACAAGTACTGATATCAGTCACTCCTGTACACAAGAATAAATCCTGGAAGTGAAAATCAGCTCTTTTAGTGATGGATGATGAAAATGAAGGGTCATCATGAGGAGAGAATGAGAAATAAAAAAATCATAAATGAGATGGAAACACCTGATTCCTTACCTGAGTGAGACGTGAGAAATGTGAAAATATTTCAGCTGTTGTCCAGGCAAGCACATTGTCTCCTGGCTGCTCAGATGCTGGGACAAGAGGGCCAGTAGCCTGCAATTAGAGGATAGGGGAGCCAAGCAGCTGGGATCCCTTTCTAGAGAAGAGAGCATTGACAAGGAAATTGGAAAGGGGGTAAAAGTCTTCAACCTCTGGACTCCTGTCAAGAATAAAGGGAAGTTATCCCTTCAAAGAAGACATTGTCCAGGCAAATGTACTATCATGGAGAGAGGTATCCAGTACATGAGGGAATTAGCTGTGCTGGAGGTAATTTATGGTGACCTGGACAACGCACGGTTACCCAAAGATCCAGATGAAGTCCAATGTACATGGCCCATGTGGCAGAAGTTTTTACAAAATGTACCATTGCCATGTGCCAATGCATTGGCAGTAATTACATGGAAAGATGGAAAGGGACTAGTGGTGGGTTAATTGGTTAGCCAGCACTGGGAATACAAAAAAATATCTCTTCCTCCCTTGTCTCGTCCACAGAGAATCTCTCCTGGGAGGTCCAGCAACTCAAAGAGGATAGGTCCTACTCTACACCTGTATAGTCCAGTATCTCAGCTATTAGTAGTAAGTATTCTTCTGCTCAAGAAAGATGATAGAGTGGGTACATTTCACAAGTCATGATAAGGTTTTACTGAGAGGACAAAAGGAAGTGAGATGGAAAACCTACCTAGATACTAGAGGCATGGGTACCTGAGTTGCAAAGAAAAACAGTCACAAGTGGGAGTTCTTCCAGGAAAATTGCTGCTTCAGTCTCCCAGACAGAATGAAAGGGGTAACCTTACTCCTGATCTCATGGAAAATAATTTTAATCCATTTTTACAAGAAGTCAGTAGAGGATCCTATTACCCTGCCTCCAGCCATGCAGAGGGAAGGGACAACCAGATTTACGGGACTGTGTGGATTCAATACCCTGTGTGGATTCAATACCCTGACACATCAAACCCACAGGAGTATAAGGCTGCAGTAGACAATGGTGCAGAGTGTATTCCAAAGACATGAAGTTATAAAGGAGTAGAACCCATTTGTATTTCCAGAGGAACTGGGGGATCTCAACAGTTAACTGTATTAGAGGCTGAAATAAACTGAATTGGGAATGAGTGGCAAAAAAAACTCCATTGTGACTGGTGCAGAGGGTCTGTGCATCATTGGCATAGACTAACTCATGAGAAGGTATTTTAAGGACAGAAAAGGGTACCGGTGGGCTTTTCGTATAGGTGCTTTAGAGACTGAGAAAATTAAACAGCTGTCTGCCTTGTGGGGTCTCTCAGAAGACCCTTCCGTTCAGGGGTTGCTGAGGGTAGAAGAACAACAAATGTCAATTGCTGCCACAAGAGTGGCGAGAATATCTCAGAAACCAGGTCTCCTTGATTCCCACCTGTAAACTGATTTGTTGATAAGAAAATCAAGGAATGATCAGCAAGAGTCATTCACGCTTAAAAAACCCCATCTGGCCAGTGTGCAAGTCTAATGCGGAATGGAGACTAACAGTGGACTACTGTGACCTGAAGGAAGTCACGGTGCCACTGAGTGCTGCTGTGCCAGACATGCTAGAACTCCAGTATGAACTGGAGTCAAAGTCAGCCAAGTGGTACGCTACAGTTGACATCACTAATGCATTTTTCTAATTCCCTTTGGCAGCAGCATACAGGCCACAGTTTGTTTCAGTTGGAAGCGTGTCAAGTAGAACTGGAATGCCTCAGAGGTGGAAACACAGCCCTACCGTTTGCCGTGGACTGATCCAGGCTGCACTGGAATGGGGTGCAGCTCTGGAATGACTGAAATACATTGATGACATCGTTGTATGGGGTGACATAGTAGACAAAGGTTTAGAGAAAAGGTAGAAAATAATCCAAAACCTTCTGAAAGCAATTTTTGCTATACAACGAAGTAAGATCAAGGGACCTGCTAAGGAGATCCAGTTTTTAGAAATAAAATGGCAAGATGGACATCGCCAGATCCCAATGGACGTGATCAACAAAAATCATCTATGTCCCTGCCAACGAGCAAAAAGGAAACAAAAACTTTCCTAGGTGTTGTGGGTTTCTGGCAGATGCATATTCCAAATAACAGTCAGATAGTAAGCCCTCTCTATGGAATGACCTGGAAGAAAAAATATTTCAGATGGGGCTCTGAGCAACAAAAAGCCTTTGAAGAAATTAGAATGAATCGTAAAATCACAGAATGGTTTGGCTTAGAAGGGACCTTAAAGATCACTAGTTCCAACCTTTCTACCATGGACAGGGACACCTTCCAGTAGACTACATTAAAGAAAACAATTTGAGCTATTCCTGCCTCAGGCAAAGGGAAATCCATTTGTGGGATTGCTTTTGCTCAAAGACCTGAGTGCACTTGATAATGCAAGAAAATGATGCAGTCCAATGTGTACCTCAAAGGGACTTGTTTCTGGGTGAAAACAGCAAATAAATTAAATGTCATGATGGATGTTGATTGCTATATATGACCCTGCCACTGGATGTCAACATTATTATATGAGGAATTCCTTCTTGTTAGCCAAGTTAGAAGCAAAGGGAGGAACTCATAGCAATGTTAAACACTATAAAATGTTTCAAAGGGTCCAGAGGTGGAGATCACAGTGGAAATACTTTTAAGTTATTCTAACACGTTTTGAGTTGTGTGTTATAGAAATTACTGTAGCAGAAAATGACCTTAAATTAAATGTAGCAGAAGCATTGGAAGACAAGCCTTCCAAGAAGCATGCAAGTGCAGCAGTGACCTGACCTGAACTGGCTTTGGTACTCAATGACCCCCTGCAACACATCTCTTCTTCTGTCCCAAGAGACCATCATAACCGAAGGAGCCTAAAATCATGCACTAAAGGAAAACGCAATTTTTATGGACATTTTATAAAGATACTACATAGACTAAGAGAATGATATCTACATATTATATCAGAGGAGGAGTAGCAGGGGGAAATGTTTAATGAAGATGTATTAGGTAGTGTGGGACCTCAGCATGATGTAAATTGTAAGAAATAAAGAGTGGAGAATGTGTTGGGTTTGGCTGGGTAAAAGTTAATTTTTTCACAGTAGCTAGAATGAGGCTATGTTTTGGATTTGTGATCAGAAGGTTAATTATAATGATGATGTCACCATTAAGTCACTATTTGTGTCAAAGTGATTATGCAAAAAAAATAGTAGCTATTGAATTTTCTAGAATCTGCTAATTACTGTGACAATAAATGACTTCTTAGGACTAGTAAGAATTAACAGTACAAATTTATGTATTTTAAAAGGTCTTTTCCTACTAAATTTTAACCTAACATATTTTTTTTTAAATCCAGGTTGTTATTCCAAATTTTCATTAATAATCACCAAAATACATAATGTAACATCAGAAGAAAGATACAGAAACTGAACGCTTAATCTAAAAACTGAAATGGATGAAAAAAACATCTAGTGAAAATATATAGCAAGTCTTTTGGCAAACATGCAGTGTTTTGGAAGACACAGAAACAAAAGAATTTTTAACAGGAATTTTATCCTCTGAAGAAGTAAGAACTACTAAAATGCAAAAATTGATAGTAAATATTCTTCTGAATACTGAAGTCAGACACAAAGATTAAGGTACAATAGTTACATTAGGAAGATGAAATAAAATATCAGTTTGAAGTAAAAAAAAAATATTAAACTCATTTAATCTACCTAGGTTTTAAACAGAGATCATGTAACAACAGAAACTTCATTAGAATATGAAATTGGAGGGAGGGGGAACTATTAATTCTTGCTGATTTCCAGAGAATATTTCTATGTATTTTATTTATATATATGTGTGTGTATCTTACTGCATCTTAAAGCAGAAAGACGCACTGTAGGACCCCCTAATAAGGGTGGGCAGAGTGGGGTGGGAGGGGGGGAGTTGGGAGAAATGACAAAGGTAAAGGAAAAAGAATGGAGAGAAAAAAGCATCTTCACCAAAAATGTTCATTTATATTATCTGAGAAATTTTAGATTTTTGTTTGTTTGTTATTAATATAGATATTTTTACCTCCTTTGAAAAGTGTATGGATTATTTTTAGATTCTAGCTTTTCAGAATTAAAGTTATGAGAATTATTCAGAAAACTGTGAAATATTACCCTCAGGCATATATTTTGAAAACCTGTGGTAATGACACACAATGGTTACAGTAATGGTTAAATGTTTCAATACTATAGAACTCTTTCAAATGCATATGATGTCTTGCAGAAAAATGGTATGAAACTGCAAAAAGATGCTCAAAAAACTACAGTGTAGTTTAACTCATCATTACAGGGTAGTCACTTTTGCACTGGGAATTTAACTTTATTACAGTGTTATTAGTTAAGAAGCTTAAAATAAAACTGTTTATCCCTGTTGTTTAAAAATAGAAGCATTTTAAATTTTTATGAACTGCAAAAAGTCAAATGTATTATAATTAAGAGAGACAAAAATTATACTTGTATACATGTGATAATGAGTTTGTATGCATATGCTTGTGTGTTGTACTCAAATGTCATATAATTATGGCAAAACGTGTATAAAAATTAGGTGTTAAATTTGTTCCTCTTGGCTTCAGAGTGATGAATTAGTCTCCACAGTAAAACTACAGAAAAAAAGGAGACATAAGACAACATCAGTTGACACAAAAGTTTCAATAATACTCAGTAGAGAAGGCATCAATTACCTCCCTAATAATATGTAACTCTTGCAGTACAGTGAAAGTTAGCTCATTGGCCTGGGTAGATAGATAAACTATACAGATTTTATGAAGTATTTCTAAGAATCTAGCATGTTAGTTTTTTCCTTCCCATACTGATACTTCAAACCCATCCCTACTAACATATGACAGTGTGACTACTAGTATTTTGCAATTGCTTTTTGGAATGTAAATTCTATTCCTCTTATTAAATACTTGGTGCATTATAATAACATGTAGAGTAGTACTGTTCTGTAATAACCAAGGAAAAATTATTAGAAACTTCTTGTGCAGTAAATTACAAGCAAGGACAAATTTAAAACAGTTGTCCTTGACTGCCTTATATCTACTGAGCACAAATAAGCCTTAGTGATTTATGATAAGAGAAATAATGACTTTATTAAAGACTTGTTCAAGCTCATTTTTCAAAATATGTAGTATATGGATTCATTTATTACTGATTTTTTAATGCTTCAGTTGTACCTTGCAACACACATCATTTGCTTATCTCATTAAAATTTTCTCTACAGAAAGAAAATATTAGGTCACAAACTTAATATTACAGATTCTTTAAACTAGGTTAGAAAAGTAAGATAGAAAATGCAATGTCTTATTTGATGAGAACTACTGCTAATCTATGAAATACCTTTTAGTGCTTAGCTGTTTAAAACCTCTTGTCAGTGCCACCTTATTTATGATATTTCCAGAATTTGTGTAATGATGCACACTGAGCCAAAAGCTGTAGCTTACTGAAAAATAATGTAATTCTTTTTCTTCAAATAGTACCACTAACATTTTGCTTTCCATTATTGTAAGGACATAAGTTAATTTTAGATAGACATTCTGTGAAGGCCTGATTTTACAAATAATCTTTCATTGGCTTAATTTACTGTTGTGATAAGTCTTCATCATTTCAAATAACTTGCCAATATAACTTTTTATTTACCATTAATGTTCTAACATCTCCATTTGAAAGTAATTTCTGTTCTCATGTGCTTGCAGACTCCCACTTAGGACTGACTTACTCATGTGTCCTTGGCTTCACCTTTCCATCCACGGTTTGTAAAATTCTTTAAAGTATTAAAGGCATTCATCTACATGGAGATAGACATGCCTCAGGAAGTATATTCAGGCCTTGGTTGTACCTGAAGTAAGAAATACTCTATACTCCTATAAAGTATCTCTGATGTCAGTGAAATTTATCAGGTCCAGCTGTTACTGCAAGATATGACTCAGGCTCTTCCAGTATAATTCTGAACGATACATGACACCTCATTTAAGAGACCAAGCACTCTAAGCTTCTTGAGATGGCCGTGTGTCTTAGATAATCTCCATATACCTTGATTCATATTTGGTTTTACAAATAGGAGAGTGAAGAGGACTCTTAAACGTGTGCTTAAAGTTAGTAGGATGAATCCAAGCACAAGTCTGCTTTGCAGCATGGAATCTTCAGGTAGGTAAAATGAGTAAAAAAGGCAGGCAAATTTCACTAATAACTGGTATTATAGAGTTCATACGAGTAATAAAATATAATGTAAACATCTTAATATGGGTATTTCAGAGTGCTCCAAATGTAAACAGACTGAACATAGTGGAGAAATATTTTTTTATTTTCAGAGAAAATGTCCATTCTGATTTATATAAACACTGTGTAAATATATAGAACTGTAAAAATAATTTTACATTATAGTGTATTTCAACACTAACCCTTTAGTTACTGACAAATATGTTGAATGCAGTTTAAATAAATCATGTTCCATTCCCCTTCTCTGTCTGTGTCAAAGATGCTGATGGATCTTGATTCTAAAGAGATTGTGAAAGAAAGAAAGTATCAACAGTGGTTTCTTTGGATGTCAAACTTATCACAATAAACCTTGCTTGGGACACTACTGTCTTTAGAAATACAAGTTGTTTATGTTTTAAACATCTGAACACAGAGAAATGGTCTTTACTACTCATGTCCAACTGAACAAAATAGTGCATGGAAATATTTATTTTTTCAGAACTTTCAGTCCTGTAAAGTTCAACTTTCAGCCAATCTTCTCCTTTAGCTATGCATTGCTCTTCAGCTGTCAAATAGCCACATGAAAATCTCCAAACAAATAAACGGAAGGTGGAGATATCTGCCATACACATAACTGTCTAGATACTCAGATGTGGTTGAACTGGAAGGAATTGGAACTGGAAAGTTGCTTTCCCTCAACATTAAAGCATTAACTGCCTATAGAGGAAATAATCCTGTGAAGTCTGAATTCCACTGTATTCCAAAGTAATGAAGCAGCACGCCTTATGGAAATAATGTCTTCACAGTACTCGGCAAGCTCCTTGCCAAAGCTATTTCTATTCAAATTTCAAACCTAGAAACACAGATCGAATGCTCATAGTAGTTATGTAGCTACCAATGAAAAGGATAATGTACAGTAGTTGTTTCCATTTATCCTGAAAAAGTAGAATACTAGAGCTGCTGTAAATAGTACATCTCATTAGTTTTGCATTAAAAAGAACACATTTTAAAGCTGTACATGAATAGGATGGTCTGAAATCCTTTGAAAAAAAACTGTTACGCAAACCCATGATTCAATATTTTCCAATAAATTGCATAGCATGTAAATTATGGCTGAAAATTGAGCTATAAATGTGTGTTTAACTTAAGAAAGGCAAAATATCTTACAACACTGGAAAGAACTGAGTGTGATTTCTTTCTGCAGAAATGGAAGGACTGGAAAGGGAAGCTCTCCAGTATGACCATCATATTCAAGGAAATACAGATTTCTTCCTTACAGTGGTAATAAAAAAAAAAAAAAAAGGGTGGGGTGTGGTGTTCTGGTAAATTGAATGTGACTCACTCAATAAAGGGTAGGAAGTGGACCAACCAGTGAAGATACTCTGGTCTGAGTGGTTGAAGAGAGATGTTATTATACAATGATATATTTATAGTTTCAACTTTTTTTCAGCTTTTGAAATATCTTTGACCTGTGTTAACAGAGGAAAGTGAAAACGAAATGGAATGGAAGGTATTCATGATGTTGCCTCATTGTCAAGTAGTATCATTACAGAATGTTAAATGAATCATAATAGATATATTTCTTGTATAGCAGAAATATAAAAATTTCATTTTTTTCTTTCTCTTCAAGACTTGAATGGTAATCTCCCTACCATTCACTGTGTTCATTGGTGCTTATTTCCAAAATAGATGGAAGAGGTATATTGAGATTGTTATAGCTGTCCAAGACAGGCGAAGATTTAAAATAAAGGGCGCTCTATATTTTGGCAAGAAAACCCTCTCTTCAGTTGGATATCTGACACACGATGTGTGTCTAAAATAGTATTCTCCTTGTATTACATCCATGGTGTTAGGTACATTAGTGATATGTTAGATATGTTATTGTTAAAGATATGTTGAATATGTTATTGTATCGCTACAAAAACATTTGTGACCACAAAGAATGTGGCTTTATATTGAAAAATTCATTTTGCAACAATTCTGAAATAATGTCAATGTTGCTGAAAAGAATTTTTAAAGAGCAAATACATAATGGACTAAACAGAAAGGACAAGCTGGTTACTATAAAGGCTTCTATTTCCTGAATCAAATGAAAAATGGAAATGGGTACAAGACACCTGAAGATAGAATATACTTCACAGATAGGTAAATATAATTTTTTAAAACGGTCTTTGTAACTAATATGTTTCAAGTGATTATAACCGCAATGTAACCATTATATAAACAATGGCACATATGCTGTTCTGCTTACCTACAACCTCCGTATCACAAAATCATAAATCGTTTAGTTTGATGAAGCACATAAAAGATCATCTAGTACCAACCCCGCTGCCATGGGCAGGGACGCCTTCCACTAGACCAGGTTGCTCAAAGCCTCATCCAGCCTGGCCTTGGACACTTCCAGGGATGGGGCATCCACAGCTTCTCTGGGCAACCTGTTCCAGTGCTTCACCACCCTCTCCATGAAGAATTTCTTCCTGATGTCCAGTCTTAATCTACCTGCTTTCAATTTAAACCCATTACCCCTTTTCCCGTCACTACAGGCCCTTGTAAAAAGTTCCCCTCCAGCATTCTTATAGGCCCCCTTCAGGTACTGGAAGATGTTGTAAGGTCTCCCCAGACCCTTCTCTTCTCCAGGCTGAACAAACCCAACTGTCTCAGCCTTTCTTCATAGGAGAGGTGCTCCAGCCCCCTGTTCATCTTTGTGGCCCTCTTCTGAACTCGGTCCAACTGGTCTATGTCACTCCAATTTTGGGTTGCCCCAGAGCTGGATGCAGTACTGCAAGTGGGGTCTCATGAGAGCAGAGTAGAGGGAGAAAAATCACCTCCCTCGACTTGCTGGCCATGCTTCTCAGGATACAGCCTACGATACGGTTGGCTTTCTGGGCTGCCAGCACTCACTGCCAGTTTATGTCCAGCTTTTCATCCACCATTACCCTAAGTCCTTATCCTCAGGGCTGCTCTCAATCCATTCTCTGCCCAGCCTGTACTTATATTTGGAATTGCCCTGACCCAGGTGCAAGACCTTGTACTTGGCCTTCTTCAGCTTCATGAGGTTGGCAGTGGCCCACATCTTCGGCCTGTCAAGGTCCCTCTGGATGACATCCTTTCCCTCCAGCATTTTAATACTGAATATGATGAATCCCCCTCCACATCAGAACAGTATCCATCTCTGTACTAAAGTAGAATTTGGTATTTTTCAATACTGGATTTTAGCTCTTCATTCTAAGTTTGCTCTTAATAACCCTAGAGGTGCTTTTTTTTATAGGTGTTATCCTTCATTGATTAAAATTGTTATGTGTCTGGAAAAGTTGACAAATACAGAATAAAACAAATACTTTCTTTTCAGTGAAGGGTCATATATACTGAGCCTTTCTCCTCGATTGCTTTAAAAGTGGATTGTTTTCAGAGGTACGTCTTGTGCTTATTTGTGTATACATCACTTTCAGGAGGAAGCACACTCTCAGTCTTCAGACCCAGTGTTTATTCATTAACAGAAATATTTCAAATGCTTTCAGTCTTTGTGAATATTGTATATCAAGAAAGACTTCACAGTGACTGGGCTTTCATAGCAGTGTTGTATAATTGCAAATATGCATTTGAAAAGAATCTGCAGTTCTCCACCTGGATCTGAATGCAGATGTGATCCTTGGAAGCACTTAACTGTATCAGATTTTGACAACATTCCAAAACCCACTAGTATTCATTTAACCCTATGAAAAAGACCATTTTTGAAAGAACAAATACAAAGATAGCACCATGACAACCTGCTTTTGATTGCTATTGATGAAATATATGGGTTTTTTGCATTAGAATTGGGATTAAATATAATGTAATTGTATTCTCTTATATACTAGATAAGAGATCTTTAGTCAGGCACTAGACATTTAGAAATGAGTTAAAATCCTGCTTATTTAAAGCCAGCGGTTTGAAATGAAGTAATAAATTCAGCTGAGAGTGAAGATATATTTTCTTTCGCATTATTGTCCCAATCTGCTTCATTTTTTTCCTTCTGAAATCCTTGTCTCAAATAGCTGGAATCCTATATTCTTTCACCTGTTAGCCTTTCTGCTAGAACTGTCAACAACTCTGACAATTAAAGCTGGTGGTGATGTTTTTTGTAGTAAAAATGTCTATCTTTCAGCAATGGATTCAAGATAACAAGTTCATTATACAGTCTTTTTTCAAACATAATGCAGTTCACCAAATTCTGTGATACAAAATGTTAGTGCATCATAGCAATGCCAATATTTCTCTACTAATGGACAGATTACTGGTAGATTTGCTTGAATAAATGATGAAAAGAAATGAAAAGCAAGCTTCAACAACAGTGTCATGATTTAGACATCACCTGTTTGAGATCATATGAGACCATGTCCAGATGGCTGCAAGAACCATATCCATTCAGATCAGGATGAGTCTCTTGGGTTTGGTGAAGTTTTGCTGTTTAGACTATTATTATTAATATAACTATAAAGAATAGAGCAATGCCTAGAGCAAGAAGAAAGTGGAACAGAGCTAATCACAGTTAAGAATCAAATCACAATTTTAAATAACCAAAAAGATGACTCTCAAGTGTTGATCAACAGCATGATATAAATGACAAATCAAGTTTTATTCCTGTTGCTCAGATAAGAAATACAAGGAACTAAAGAATGATTTGTCAGAAAAGACTAGTCTAAGGCTTTCAAATGTCTGGGGGCTTGGGGGTGTGGTGGTTTTAAATTTGGGATTTTATTTTAGTGGAAGAAGAATGTGGCTTTGTCTTATTTGATGTAAATTGTGTTAGTGTCAGGCATAGCAGCTCCATAAAAATTATCTTCAACGGTTTCATTTTTGCTCTCAGTTCTATCCAAAGGGGTAAATAATTGCAAATTTCGAACTTTTTAGGTATTAGATCACACTGATTTACAATAGAATATTTACCTGGTAAATGCTGCCATGCTGATTTTAGTCATTTGCAAATAATTCCTCTTAACCTTCTAATTAATTTTTGTTGGTTTCATTATGCAGGTATATATCAGTTGCACCATTAAAAAGCAGTACTTTATGTCACATCTTTAGAAGTTTAAAAAAAATAGTGTAATAACTCAAGTAAAGAACAAAAGAAAATCTAACCCATATTAGTAACATTGTTGTAATTAGATACTAACAAATTAATAAGAAGTTATTGTATGTGCACTCATGTTATCTTTCTGCTTTCAAATACTTCGGTTTTGTATACTGAACTACCAGTGACATTGGAATAACAATCTATAAGTGAACTGTCACAAGACTGTAACTTGTGTGCTCAGGATTGTACATCGTTATTATTTATTTGTTTTATAACACTACTTTTTGTAAAGCTCTAAAGATGTGACATAAAGTGTTGCTTTTCAATGATACAATTGATACATATTTGCATAGGATGCTTTTGTAATAGAGAGAGAGAGAAATTGGGATAAAAATTTTATCAGATAATGTATTCCCAAAGTGGTACTTTGCGTTTAGATTATGTCAGTTTGTACTATGGCAAAAAGATGAATCTGAGTTTTTTCCTCTTAATATTGTTTTCATACAATTATTTCCTGGACGACAATAAAGAAGGAGCATTTCAAGGCACTTAGCATGCATCAGGAATATGCTAATGTAAAAAGTGTAAGAAATAGAAATACTTATTGAGCAGGAAGAATCTGTATAAGAGACGTATATTTTACAAATGTGGTGAGATTTGTGTTTGCAGGTTTGTATAAGTGCAGTCACGTAAAGAATGCCAGTGGCAGCTACTATTGTAATTTTGAAAGATTCTAGCAGGTTAACCTTGGCTGGATGCCAGATGCTCACCAAACCACTCTGCCACTCCCATGCTCAGCTGGAAGGAGGAGAGAAAATATAACAAAAGGCTCGTGGGTTGAGATAAGGACAGGGAGAGATCACTCACCAATTACTTTCACAGGCAAAACAGATACGACTTGTGAAATTGGTTTAATTTATAACCTATCAAATGACAGTCGGTTAATAAGAATTAAAACTGTCCTCCCACCCCTTTCCTTTTTTCTCCTGGGTTCAACTTCACTCCCAAATTCTCCATCTCCTCCCCATCAAAAGCAGCACAGGGGAACAAGGAATGGGAGTTGTGGTCAGTTCATCACACAGTGTCTCTACC
>NW_010239014.1:414-24446 GCF_000690775.1 Eurypyga helias | reverse complement strand
ATTTTCCCCTGCTCCAACGTGGGATCCCTCACACATGAGACGCTTCTTCACAATCTTCTCCAGTGTGTGTCCTTTCCACAGGCTGCAGTTTTTCACAAAGTGCTCCAGCGTGGGTCCCTCCCATGGAGTGCAATCCTTCAGGAACAGACTGCTCCAGCCTGGGTCCCTGACAGGGTCACAAGTCCTGCCAGGAAACCTGCTCTAGCGTGGGCTCTCCATGGGTTCACAGCTTCCTCTGAGCATCTACCTGTTCTGGTGTGGGGTCTTCCATAGGATGCAGGTGGGTCTCTGCACCACTGTGACCCTCCATGTCTGCAGGGGCACAGCCAGCCTCACCATGGTCTGCACGAGAGACTGACGGGGAATCTCTGCTCTGGTATTGGAGCACCTCCTCCCCCTCCATCTCCATTGACCTTGGTGTCTGCAAAGTTATTTCTCTCACATATTCCCAGTCCTCTCTCCAGCTGTAATTGCTTTTGCATGGTTTTCTTTTTTCCCATTCTTAAAAATGTTATCCCAGAGGTGTTACCACCATCACTGATGCGCTCGACCTAGGCCAGTGGTGGGTCCATCTTGGAGCTGGCTGGCATTGATTCTATCAGATATAGGGGAAGCTTCTAGAAGCTTCTCACAGAAGTCACCCCTCTGCTGCCAAAACCTTGCCATTCAAAGCCAATACAAATGGAAATTAGGAAGGAAGAAGAGCGGAATCTTGATGTTTGCTATTAGTTTCTTATGGCTTTCTGACAGGTCTAGAGAAATGTTACTTGAAATAAAAAGTACTTGACCTGTCCATAGGTTAGTAAAATAAAAAAGAAAACAAAAACCAATCTTAGCACAAGATCTTTCCCCTATTTTTTTACTCCACTGAGATGTAAAATCAGACACCAAGGGAAAATCTTCGAATAAATACTGTAGATGCTTCACAGTACACTTCTGTGTTATATGAAATTTTTCTGCCAGGTGTAAATGATTACATATTCTCTTGTGCCTAGCATATTTTTACTTTGGCAAATTTCACTAAACAGAGAGATAATAATCATGCCAGCAGTCTGTACAAGCTTACTTTTGCTTTAGAAAAATTGACACTTGAAGTTTTAGCTTGACAACTATATAATCATGTATCTGAACCATATTAGTAATGTTTGTAATGGTACAAAGAGAAATGGAAATCCAAACTGTAACCTAATAAGAGGGGTTTTGTTTGGTAAGTTGAAAATTCACCACAATTAAATACTTAAAAAATAATTTACTCAATCGACTGACATGATTCTTGCAGACTTGTTATAGTCTCATTGTTAAGTAATATGAATTTTCAAAAACTAGGGATCTTTTCTCCCTATGTTATTTTAAAACTCAGATTGTATCAGAATTCTACATTTTTAAATAAATAATTTCTTCTACCCCATCTCAGAAAATTGTCCTAAGACTTATGCTTATATTACAGTGTCATGGTTTAATCTTATGTAGCAATGAAGTACCACACAGTCCCTCCCTCACTGTCCCCCTCTCCCCCAGTGCAGGAGGAGAGCCAGAGGAAAAGACAAGGAAGCTCAGAAAAGTTGAGATAAGAACTATTTAATAATTGAAGATAAATGAAAATTTTAGTGATACTAATATTAACAATACTACTAACAATAAGGAAGTAAAATAATCGAAAATAGAACATATGATACAACTGCTCACTAGTCGCCAACCAACACACAGCCAGGTTCCAGAGAAGAATCCAAGCCTGAGAGCTGCCAGAGCCCCAGGGCCACAACACAACCCAGACAAAAGCCAGACCACCCTCCCAACATACTAACAAAGGAACCTACCCAACTGCTAACAATGGCACAAAGAGTTAGCAGAGGAGTTAAAGACCCAGCCATCAGGCTAGCCCAAGTCTAGTTACCCACACTCCCTGGGGCAACTTCCCACCTCAGCTCTGACATGTGCACTGAGCATAAGTACCATGGAATGAAACAATCCTTGAGCCAGCCTGGGCCATTCCCAACATACTAACAAAGGAACCTACCCAACTGCTAACAATGGCACAAAGAGTTAGCAGAGGAGTTAAAGACCCAGCCATCAGGCTAGCCCAAGTCTAGTTACCCACACTCCCTGGGGCAACTTCCCACCTCAGCTCTGACATGTGCACTGAGCATAAGTACCATGGAATGAAACAATCCCTGAGCCAGCCTGGGCCATCCATCTGCACTGTGGAGAAAATTAACATTTTCCTGCCTGAAACCAGCACATACAGATATTAGAGACAGAAATATCTAGAGCTGATATGCTTTAACCTATTTTGGTCTTATTTAAGTGCTGTCTAAAAGAGAGGTGGTTGTCATTCATAGCTTTCCAAGTGAGAGAAAGAAGAGAAAAGAAATTAATATTTTACTGGTTTAGACAAGATCTGTCACCTGTCAGGGATTATCATTGGACTGTAAGCTTTATTCTGACATAGAGTTATGGTTGTTGGTAGTTGAAAAAGCCCAATAATGACACTGAAGAATCAGGAGACGTCTTTTTTACCATTTGCAGTTATCCGTTCTATCACTTAAAGTGTCATTTGACGCAGAGCTCATGTCTGTTCAGTTATAATTCAATTAAATCCTATTATAATTACTTTTATTTAATTTTACTTTTCCACAACTTTCTGTAATTCCCTTATACTCTATCTTTAATTTTTGCACTTATTGATACAACAAGCTACAAACCAGCAGGGGACAGGTTCCTGTCAGAAAATGATTAATACAGATTTGACTTTATATGAAAAGAGATACTGTCTATACATTAGTTTTGAAACACTTGTTAGGGATTATTTGCAATTCAGTACAATGCAATTGTAACTGAGAACAGACTAAGAGAAGTAGAAACTTCCATGTAGACATATTGGCCAGATTCAAAGGATCAAAGGTCAGAAATAAATCATGGAGGGGACAATAAAGATCATCTAGATCCAATCTCCCTGCCATAGGCAGGGACATCTTATACTAGACCAGGTTGCTCAAAGCCTCATCCAGCCTGACCTTGAAGACATACGGGAGTGGGACATCCACACCATCTCTGGGCAACCTGTTCCAGTGCTTCACCACTTGCTCTGACCAGTCGATATCCTTCTTATATTGGGGGCCCCAGAGCTGGAGGCAGTACTCTAGGTGGGGTCTCATGAGAGCAGAGTAGAGGGGGAGGATCAACTTGCTGTCCACACTTCTCTGGATACAGCCCAGTTGTTGGCTTTCTGGGCTGCCAGCACACACTGCTGACTCATGTCCAGTTTTTCATCTACCAGTGGCCCCAAGTCCTTCTCCTCAGGGCTGCTCTCGATCCATTCTCTGCCCAGCCTGTACTTGTGATTGAGACTGTCCTGACCCATGTGTAGGACCTTGCACTTGGTCTTGTTGAACTTCATGAGGTTGTCACAGGCCTATCTCTCCAGACTGTCAAGGTCCCTCTGGATGGCATCCCTTCCCTCCAGCGTGTCCACAGCAGCACACAGCTTGGTGTCATTGACAAACTTGCTGAGGGTGCACTCAACGTCATCATGAATGTCACTGACAAAGATGTTAAACAGTACAGGTCCCAAAACTGGTCCCAAATTAATGGTTTCTCTCTCTCAGTTAAATAGATTATGATTCTTCAAATGGAAAGAGTTAATTGTAGGATGAATTTATAAGTGACTGTTAGGAACATTACCATATCTTTCTTAATGGCATAGTTGGTGGGATTGAGTGAATCTCCAGCTACTTTGTTCGTCACACCAAGATGAATGGTGAAGTCAATTCAGTAGGGGGAAGGGATGCTATTCAGAATGATCTCGGCAGGCTTGAGATGTGGGGCTTTGTGAACCTCATGAAATTTAACAAGGCCAAGTGCAAAGCCCTGCACCTGGGTAAAGGTAATCCTTGGTATTGATACAGATGGGGGATGAACGGATTGAGAGCGGCCCTAAGGAGAAGGGCTTAGGGGTACTGGTGGATGGACAATTGGATATGAGTCAGCAATGTGTGCTTGCAGCCCAGAAAGCAAATTATATTTTGATCTACATAAACTAAACAGCAGGTCAAGGGAGTTGATTCTCTCCCTCTATTCTGGTCTTGTGAAACCTCAACTGGAATACTGCTTCCAGCTCTGGGGTCCCCAGTATGAGAAAGATGTGGACCTATTAGAGGGTCACTAAATTTATCAGAGAGATGTAACATCTCTCCTGTGAGGAAAAACTGAAGGAGTTGGGATTGTTCAGTCTGGAGAAGTCTTTGGGGAGAGCTTATTGTTGCCTTTTGTGCTGGTTTTGGCTGGGATAGAGTTACTTTCTTCACAATAGCTGTATGGGAATATGTTTTGGATTTGTGCTGAAAACTTGCTAACACAAGCATTTTTTTTTAAATGTTGAGCAGTGATTATGCAGTGTCAAGACCTTTTCTTTCTCACACCACGCTGACAGTGCGTATGCTCGGGGTGCACTAGAAGTCACTTGGGAGCAGACATGGGAGAGCTGGCCTCAGCTGACCAAAGGGATATTCCATACTCTATGATGTCATGCTCAGCATATAAACTGGGGGAAGCAGAAGGAAGCTAGATGTTTGGAGATAATGGCATTTGTCTTCCCAAGTAATTATTATTTTGATGGAGCCCAGCTTTCCTGGAGCTGGCTGAACACCTGCCTGCCATTGGGAACTGTTGAATGAATTCCTTGTTTTGCTCTGCTTTCATGTGTGGCTTTTGCTTTACCCATTAAACTGCCTTTAGCTCAATCCACAATTTTTCTCAATCTTACTCTTTTGATTCTCTCCCCCATCCCACCAGAGGATTCAGTTCAGGGTTGGGTGTCCAATCAAAAAATGTTCAGATATTTTTATCCCAGATTATTTGAATCACTGAATTATTTATCCAGTGATTCCAGATACATATTATCTGCTTCCTTTAAAGACATATTTTTGAGTGTTCACCAAGCCTCTCATAAGTCACTGAGTTTTGGCTGAACAAGGAACACAGAAAATTTTATTTTTCAGCATTCATAGAATACAAGTAATAAAACATCTTTTTCAATACATTGAATAAAATTGAAAGTTTTTGTCCTTTATAAACTAGATAGAAAATCAAATTGAATTCTGCACAGATTGAAATACTTAGATTATATGAAATGGCAAGGATAAGATGAACATTAAGTTGTTCAAAGCACCTTATGGCACTACAATATTTTAAGTCTTCTATTTTCATTGCAGTACAGTAACTAAACTATTTAAGTAAAAGGAGTCCACAATTATTATTACACATTTGTTTTCCATTTAATATTTGATTCATTTCTACATATGTGTAAAAGAAGAAGCGATTTGGCTTTACAGAGTAAATAAATATCTAGGGCACTCTGAACCAAAGTTAAACACCAAAATGAAGACTCTTCAGTATCACTCAATGTCATTTATGCCATAGCAAAAACATCATATCAAAAGTCAGAGAAATTACTGTCCAGTTTTTGTTCAGGAGTTGTACGACTCTTGTGTATGAAGTTATTACTATGTATGTTTATACCAAACAGAAAAGAAGAAAATTATTTATATAATGCTCATATGCTCCTATTCTTCATTCATAATAACAAGTTTCATCAATGGAAATTTAGTTGTAGTACAGTTGCTATATCAAAGATGACCTTACAGCACTCAGGTTTACTAGCGACAAAAAATCTGACCTGCAACTCAAAACTTTTCTTTTTCCTGAAATAATTTCAATAATCATGATAGATCTATTTAATAAATAAAGAGAAACATTTTATGTATCTGATAATATCTGGAAAGTGCCCTTTTTTTGGTACTTATTTTAACTTTCTTTTTTTTTGTGAAAAACTCAAATATAAGACACAGTCAAGTTATTTCCTGTCATCTACAGTATTTTCACAAGGACTTAGTTCAGTACATGTACAATTTATATTTAAAATTCGCTTTAAATGTCAAAAGTAGCCAGTGCTACTATCACCTAGAGAGAGGAAGCTTTCATTTCACTTTGGAACACAGATTTTTTAAATCCATCTGTCTTCTGAATTGTCTGTCCTCTTTAAAAATCTAGTGTTTTAGCTTTCCTCCCCTCTCCCTCCTTCCTCCCTTACCCCCCCTCCTCCCACCCTCCCCCACCCCCATTAATGTAAAACATACATTTATAAAAACAAGCTTGAAAATCTGCTGGGTTTTCATGCACTCAACATTTTTAAAAGCAGCACTCTAAGAAGACCATAAGACAGAGTTTGAAGTGCCTATTAAAATATCTCAGCTTTAGATTATTCAGAACACAACTATATAATGATGGTTTGTTGTTGTTGTTGTTGATTTTTTTAAATTAAAATTATGAATTTACCAACTAGAATAATATAAGGGAAACAGTAATGACCTGATCCAGAGGGGACGTTTTCCTGTATTCAGAGACTCACATTGGCTTAATTAGGTCTTTATTTTCTAGACTATTGCAGTAACACAAAACATTAAAATATACAAGATGAGGACTTCATTATCCACAGGAAAAACAGTTATTTGTAAATAATAATAATTAGTTTTTATAACATAATCTGTTATAAAGTTAAGTTATATAAAAAACACTTGATTATATTTTCTTCTGGAATAGATTGTCTGTTACATCAATGTATAGGTGATTGTTCCAATAGTTGCTGATTTTGATCACATTAAGGAAAGTCTAGACTGTAACGTGTCTACGTACACTTCTACAGATATAACAGAAATGAATTGTTAGTGGTTTTAATGTCTGGTATACTTTTCCTGCTACAATAAAGTCCAGAGAATGCATATGAAATTTTCTAACTGTCAGTAAGTATTTCTGTTTACTTTGTAGAAAACATCTAATGGAAGTCTTTAGCTGCAAGTTATGAATCTACTGCAAATGACAGTTTGCAAAGATAGAACCATTTGATCAAGAGATAGACAATGAACAAACATGTCTCCTCAAAGAACAAAATACATTGTGCCTGACATTTATTTCAAGGATACAAACTTTCAAGATAGTTGTCTTATAAGAAAACCTATGCAACAGGCAATGTTGTTTTGATTAAGGAAGTAAAATACTGAAATACATTATTGATGGTAATATGAGACAGAAATCAAAACTGATAAGTCTAGTAAAGCACTGAGTATTTTTCAAAATTAAATCCACTCTCATAATTACAATATTTTAGGAGCTGTCCTCAGGGAATGACTCAGATTGAAACAAATAATGCCTTGTTAATGTGTAACGCTTCCCTTTTTTGAACACCTCTGTCCCCTACTTATTTAGCTGCAAAATGGTCCTGATTCATAACAGCAAGTTCAAAAGAGAAGTCAGTTCTCTGGATTAGCACTAAAAGATTTACCTATATCTTTTCTTATCTCTCTAGACTATCATATGCACAATTTTTAAGTTTGAGGTTGCTTGGAAGATGATTACTTGTACACTTTCATACCTCAAAGCTGATAACCAATAAGGTCAGAAGAATAACAGAAAAAAAATGCTAAATAATATTTTATGAGCAGACAAACACTCATTAGTTAATTATTAAACAGAACTTTAAAGCTCTAGACTTTGAGTTACATGTTCAAAAAATATACAGAAGAAATTCTAGTGTAAAAATCCATCCATGACAGTGAAAGCAATGAACCAGTGGAACCTGCCACTAGGAGATATACTGGATTCTGAGCTAAATTTTTCAAGACTAGTAATTATATCTGTGTTGCAACAAATCAGAAATTTTCTACACAATCTTACAGCCATTTGTTGAAAGCAGAATTTTTTTTTTCCAAAATATTTTCACCAAATCCTGTAAATATTCTCCATGAAGAAATCTCCCTTAAACTATTGCTGACCTGGCTTAGATTTTAGGAATAAGGTATTTCTCATCTGAACCTGAAAGTTCAGAACTAGATTTTCCAGACTTTTCATCTCATCTCAACAATTTAGCTCAGACTTTATGACCACTTGCGCTGGATTTAGTCAGGACAGAGTTATTTTCTTCAAAGCAGTTTGTATGAAGCTGTGTTTTGCATTTGCACTGAGAAAAAAAGTGGTGGTTTTAGTTGTTGCTAAGGAGTGTTTGTATCAAATCAAGGACTCTTTCAGTTTCTAATATTGAACTTGTGGTCCCAACTTTTTTGTTACAAGCAGCATGTGGGGGACACAGCTCAAGCAGCTGACCCAAACTGACCAAAGGCATACGTCACTCCATAGAACATTATACTCAGTATAAAAGTTTGGGGTGGCTGGGGGGACATGTAGGTTGGTTGGTTGGTTTTCCTGTTTGTACTCTCACTTGTGGGGCTTGCTCTGAATCTGGCACAATATCTCTCAGGCTCTCTAGCTCTCAGGGTCTATCTCTCACTACCCAGCACCTGTCTGGGCACCGGTTAGTGAGTAGTAAGCAATTGTATAATTTGTTTTATTTTCCATTATTTCAATTACATATTATTATTATTGTTAGTATTATTTTCATTACATATTATTAGTAGTAATATTAACATTATTAGTATTGTTATTAGTATCACTGCTTTATTCATTTATATTCAATTACTAAATTGTTACTGTGTCATCCACTAGTTTCCTTTTCCTCAAATTCTCCTCTTCCACTGGAGGAAGGGGGGAACGTGAGGAAGCAGCTGGTGGTACTTAGTTGCTGGCTGAGATTAAACCACACTGCTTTCCCCATAGTGGCTCTTATAGTTCTGTGCTTTGTATTTGAAGCTGGAATGATGTTGATATCACACCAGTGTTGTGGCTGCTGCTGAACAGTGCCTGCAAAGCATCAGGGTTTTCTCTCGAACCCATCTTGCCAAATCAAGTATGCTGGGAGTGGGCAAGAGGTTAGTATGGGACATGTCTGGGGGACAGCTGAAATATAAGGGATATTCCATATCAAATAATCATAGAATCATAGAATTATTTAGGTTGGAATTAAGATTATTGAGTCCAACCATTAACCTGACACTACCAAGCCCACGACTGCCACATCATATTGTGCTGAGCAATAAAAGATAGGAGGAAGATGGGGGACATTCATTACTAAGGTGTTTGTCTTCTAAAGCAACTTGTACATGTACTGAGGTCCTACTTCGCAGGAAGTGTCTGGATATCACTGTTGATGGGGAGTAGAGAATAGATCTTTTTGTTTTGTTTACTTCCAGGTGGCCTTTGCTTTTATTCATTAAACTGCCTTCATCCTGACCCACAGGTTTTGAATCTTTTTTTCCCCTGTCATGCTGAGAAGTGGGAGTGATAGAGTGGCTTGGTGGGCACCTGGCAGCCATCAAGGTCAACCTACTGCATGATGTTTCCTGAATCTTCTGTGTTTCTTATTTCTCAAGGAATGTTCTCATCCCACAGAATTTGTGAGCTTGCTATGTGATACACTGGGTGAATTCCTTCTGACTTTTAACATTTATTGCTTTACTCCTTCACAGTTAAGTCAATTAAACTTTTTTATGCAATTATCAGGCACAGGATCTGTCCTGGATGATGTGATGGAAGGTAGATTATTGTACGTTTGGTAAACATTTCCTTTCCTCTTTTCTCCTTACATACTATTACATTGTGTCTATTTCAATTCTTTGTTCTTTCTTTTACTTCAAATCCTTCCATCTAAGCAGCTGATCAAGGTTACTCTTATCAGAATTACTCTATGTATACTTTTTCATTAGAAGTGGTAAGGAAAATATTCATGTCTAAACAGTCTAACAGAGGAAACAGATTTGCATGAAGAAAAGAAACAAGGAGAAAGGATTTTCCATGGGTTTTATATTGTTTTTCTGACAGTTCAAAATTTTGTTTTCTCTGTGCCATGTTTTTCTAATTCTCTTTAGGGCTTCAAAATTATGTATTTTTTGAGCTTGAAAGACTGAAAACCAAAACCAGTATCTTTTTTTACTGTAAACAGCTTGGAAATTTGCAGTAGAAGAACTTATACGAGAGAGTGTTATTACAGTTAGTCAGTGCAAGGAGTGATTACTTGCATAGACATAGTACACCACCTTGTTCTTAATTGTTATGTAAATCTGTCAATGGTTAACAAAGACTGCCAAGTTAATCAGGTCTACTTTTACCCTAAATGTTTACAAATAAATAACTAAATCTTGATTGTGCTGTTCAGGTTCCATAATCCAACAGAAAGAAAGAGGACAAAATAATATTTTTTCTTAATTCTTGTTGGATCCCTGTTACATGTTTTTGGCTAGACAAGATCTTCACATTTTGATTGCTTAAAAAGAAAAGTCAGTATGTAGTATAATAATTTGATGAAAACTCACAGAACAAGTAAATGGTTATTTTTCTGGATAGCTAATGAAAGAATACTTATTATTTGACATCATGTATGCATGGATATTTTTACATATGCCTACATATATATACACATAAAATTAAGGAACATCCTGATACAATGGAGGCGATCCTTACAGCAATAATTTTATTAGAATCTCACCACAATTACAACATTAAATTCAGTAATACTGAATTAACTTTTCTCCTTCATTATCTGAAGGATTGGTTTCTCTAATGCACTATGACTTACAAATCAGATATATGTTCTCTCCATGATCCCATGAAATAACCAAACTGCTAACAATTAAAATATTAATTAAAATGTTTAAATCAGACTTGTGAAGATAAAGACTTAGGCTAAAGGTCAGGAATAAATTCGGGATTTATGAGGTACCTATCATCCTGAAAGAAATTTGGAAAGAATTTCTACGTTCTAGGCCTCCAAAATTCTACCCAGAATAAGACATTCAGATGAAGATTTGGTTTCAAATTCAAAGTTAAGAAATCGTATCTACCCATCTGAACATTAAAAGCAAATCAAGTTGTAAATTAGAATTAATCTAACCCTTGTCTAATATTTTATATACTCAAAATCAGACTGATCATGGAAATATATCAGGCAGTAAATCTATTCCTCCCATTGCCATTGCATTTAGCTAGTTAATATACATTTTTGTTTACTGTAAATAAACTGTATGCCATTTTGACATCTTTGTAACTCTAGCTTCAGTACTGCTGACTGACATTTTTTGTAGTAATTTTTAATTGGAATCCAGTGGAAACCTTAATAAGTAATTAGGAACCAAAATTTAAACCAATTTTACTTTTCAAAAAAAGGAGTAAATGTCACCAGTGTAAAATAAAATAAAATAAAATATGAAATAAGTTAAATTAAAATAAACATATAAAAATTATATAACATGTTGAGATACATTATTTTGTTGTTAATTGTTGAGAAAAATGAAGGTGGAGAAGGCTGGAGGTATTTAAAATTTTACAAACAGAAAACAGACAGGGTTCATGACAACAACAAGCCTTAACCTATGGCTGATGTTCAAATATCTATCAGAATATTTTGATTAAAGTCCTTATTAAGACTGACAAACATATGCATTGCAAATATACAAGGAAAATTTAAAAAAGAAGTTTTTTTTTTAAAAAAAGAGATAAAATACAAGAATAAAGGTGAGGACACAAGAGAACAAACTGTCTGCAGTGGTATCTGAGATGCTTTTCATTGAGGAGAAAGTATGTAAGACATCCCAGTTGCTGTGTGTATTCCCTTTGTGGTGGGTGGACCCTGGCTGGATGTCATGGGAAACCACAGTTCTTTTTGGTGCATGGACAGGGACTTGAAGAATTCAAAATAAGGATAGCAATTGGGAGATGTAGCTAAGGAAAGAAGAATGGCATGATTGTGGGAAATTTATGTTTTTGTAATTGAGGTAAAGGGACAAGGGGTGGATCATGAGTAAATTGTTCACTTTTGTTTGGTTTGACCTTATGGGAAGCCCATGCTGGAGCAGGCTCCTCATAGGACCCGTGGATGCATGGAGCAAGGAGCCCATGCCAGAGCCAGTTTGCTGGCAGGACTTGTGATCCTGTGGGGAGACCCACATTGGACCAGGCCACCTGAAGGAAAGGAACTATGCTGGAGCACTTTGTGAAAAACTGCAGCCCATGGGAAGGAATCACATCAGAGAAGTTCATGGAGAACTGTTTCCCATGGGAGGAACTCCACAATGAAGTGGGGGAAGAATGTGACAGGTCCTCCCTGTTCGAGGAGGTAAGAGCAACAGAAACGTGGTGGACTGACTATAACCCTAATTCCCCACCTCTCTGTTCCACTTGGTAGGGGAGAAAGTAGAGAAAAGCAGGAGTGAATTTGAGCCTGGCAAGAAGGGTGGAATAGGGGAAAGGTGTTTTAAGATTTGGTTCTAGTTCTGATTGGATTGATAATAAATTAAATTAATTTTTCCCAAGTTGAATCTGCTTAGCCTGTGACAGTAATTGCTGCATGATCTTTCCCTGCCCTTATCCTGATCCACAAACTTTATTTATATTTTCTTTCCCTTTCCCAGCTGGTGAAGGGAGGGATAGAGTGGCTTTGGTGGGCACCTGGCCTCCAGCCAGGGTCAACCCACAACACCCTCATTCCCAGTAAATGATATCTCCCATACCAAATCAGTAATTTTTCATTTATAAGAGGGTTGTGAACTATGCTGAGAATGAATTGCATGATGGAATGACACTAATGACATGATTAAGGGTCACATACAGACTCCTAAGTCACACTTAATTGGAGTAGATGAGGGAAATAAAAAAGGCATTTGTCTTTCTCCACAAGCTGGTGATCAACCTATTTTTCCAGTTTTCCCCCTCTTTTTGCCAGTGTCCTCCCTTAGAAGTATCTAACCTATACTTTCATTTTCCTCCAAACAAATATACTGAACTATAGTTATTTCCAAATAAGGTTGTGGGGTTATTTTTTTTCTGCTAAGGAAGTAAAGTCTGAGAGGGAAAGGTGCACATATGGGAAAAGCATGTCTACTTACAGTGGGCTTCTTTTGTGTGTATTACATGGATCTTTGTCAGAGATAAATATCTTCTCAGAGCTAAGGAGACTTCTCCTTTTTAATAACAAACTGTTGGAAAATGCTGGAAACTACATGTTCCAGTGATTTTTTTTTTTTCTTTTTCAAATGCATTACAAAATCTTTGTTTTATTTAGAAAAAAATACATTTTTATGCATCTCAGATAGTTTTTGAAACGGTATTCATGATTCCAGCAGCTGTTATTCAAAGTATATGTAAATATATAAAAGTACATTTTTTAAAATTTCTGCATAATTTTAATACATATTTGTTGCAGACAACAGTCATGAAATATTGTATCAAAAAATAAAATATCATTTATACAATTATGATTACTTTTTTCTTGTTTTTTTTAAAGAGCTAAAGTAAAATAAACTCATTTCACTTAGAATTTTACCATGCAAGGTACTAAGAGGTATTTTGAGGTGGCTGGCATGAGCTTTCAAGAAAATTTAATACAATTTTAATATTATTTTCAAGATATTATCAGGTCAAAAGGAATTTGTTTGTTTTCTTGACTCAGTGAACATAATTTCAATACATGCGTATAAGAGTAGAAAAAAAGGAAGATAAAAGTCCTGAGTCTGAGTGTCTTTGACCTTGTCTTCAGAAACAGAGTGCCTGGCATTCCTCCCTGGGGTGGGGTCAGGAACAGCAGTAGGGTCATCCCACTTAGGATGTGTGCTCTGATACAGGTACTTTGGTGACAGATGGGAAAGATGCAAGAAGTGGTGCGCAAGCTTTGTTGTACCCAGAATGAGAACAGAAGATAAATAACTCTAAAAACAGCTAGCAGAGACAATGGCCTGAGCCATATAATAGTGGGAGGGAAGGTACAGCTAAGACAACACAAAATCAGGAAGATAACCAAAGCTTTCTGATAGGTGGCATCTGGAAAATTGTTACTTTTGACAGCAAGAGAAAGGCTTAATTTCCACTGATTTTGTAACTGATCATTGTAACTTTACTGATCATTGTAACTGATGAGAAAACAGTTTCAGGACTCCTGAAACTGCAAAGGAGGAACAGTCAAGGGGCTGATTGAGGGTTTGTTTTACAGTGTTTTCAGACAAAGGAGAAGGCTATGGTAAAAGCATTCATGCACAGTAAACCAGCACATAGTTGAATATGTTGTGTCAGTGAAAACAGTTTGGCCCATTAACTAATGGTGCACAATTTGATGAAAGAAGAAGACTATTCACAAGAAAAGAAAGTAGACCTGATAATGACTGGGAATAGCAAATTTATTAAGACAGTAAGAAGAGCTCTAACAATGAGTTTACTGGATGATGATAGTAATGAAGTAATTAAGGAAGTGCCACAGAAGAAGGAGTTTATTGTGGAATAAAAAAGACTCATATTCTCTCTCAGAAGAGAGGACACTCAGAAGCTTTTCTCAATCATCTGTACATTAACACAAAGCAGAAGAATAAACAGAAAGAACTAGAAATTCTTGTACTCAGTCAAGGTTATGCAGTGGTGGTAATCACAGAGAACTGGTGTGATAGCACAAGAACACATGAAGGAGCATAGATCGGGTAAGGAGAGAAGTGACACGAGTTGTATTCTGTGTAAACAGTTTCCTCTTGCAGTGCAGAGCTCCAGCATAAAGTCAGAAACATATTTTCTGTATCTCTAGATGAATATCAGAAGATTTCGTGGTTAGAAGGCTGGTTTTGATCATCTGACAGAGAGAATCAAGAAGTCTAAAAATTTTGGCAGAAAACATTTTTGACTAAACAAGAAACTTTTTGATAAACTATAACATTAAAAGGAAGCACACAGGAAATAAATAGACAGCAGAGATGCGATTTCAAAGATCTGTACAACATCTCTAAGCATTTTAATTTTTATGACTGTTTGATCATTTAATTCACCTGAGGGTACTGAAAGAAGTGCGTGATGAAACTGGACTACTGCTAACACTCCTCTCTGAAAAACTGTTTTCAGGAGTTGTCACCAACAACTCAGAAAATTAATCATGCTGTATGTATTTTAAAGAAGGACACAAGAACCTAAAAGCCATTCTACCTCACTTCATTCCTTCAAAAGATCATGAAGCCCATCCTCTCAGAATCCATTCCCAAATGCGTGATGAACACGCAGCTAATATACATTTTAACAAGGCAAATCTTGCTTAACTAAACTGAGTATGTTCTACTGTTAAATGGTGGGCTATAAGGTGAAAGAGACAGCAGAAGGCCTATCAACTTCAAGAAGGCTTTTGAGACCATTTCTTACATCAGTTTCATGTTGAAGCTGAGGAAGTATGGGTTGGATAAACAGATAGCTAGAGGAGCTGAAATTTGGCTCAACTGTGGTATCTTCATAGGACTCTGAATTACAAAACGGAAGACGTATTTCTATATAGGTAACTGGGGAATGAGTGGGATTCTTCAGGGTATCTAACTGACACTAGATGCCTATGTGTGTACAACTAAGGCAAGCTAATTGGCTTAGCCTTATAGATGGCAAAAGTGAGATGAATCCCACACTTCCTCACAGTTTCAGATACTCTTTAATAAGAAGCAACATAAACAAAATGAGACAGAAATTATAAAGTTTTGGAGGCTAAAGCAAGGACTGAAATAACACAATACATAATTATGCATTGTGGAAATAATTGCATTTAATTCTATTTGTTACAATCTCCCTGGCAAAGCTTTCAGAAAGGTCATTTTCTACTGCATTGGAAAGGCAGAATATCCTATGCTTCTTTTATAGTTGGAGAGAATAAGAAATAAAACATAATACTGGAGGGTTTTTAATGAGACAGTTTCAATGAGTCAGTCTCAACTGAATTTCATAGGAATTGTTTGTCTGAAGTTCACATTTCTTTATTGGTAATCATTTCCATGTTACTGAGCCTCTCTCTGGCTTCTTCTTCATAAACACTGTGGACTTATGTTTCCACCTGGAAGTTGTTAGACAACACCCATATTTATAAAATTACACCTTTATGTTGTGAAAATCCTTGAAACCTATATAAAGGTCACCATTCTTCCTTAATAAAATAACAGTGAAATGACTACCGGCTAAATGATTTTCATAGTGTCTCTCAGTTTTAAAGTCTGTAAGTTTAATCATGATCATTTTGCAGCCGGAGAACTAAGAAAAAGGAACTGTCCAGAATATCTACACAAGCCACTCTCAGTTTTAATAGCAATGAATTTTAAAAGTTTCCTGGAAGCACTTACATATCCTGTTATATACTGTAAAATCCTGTTCAATATAACTTTATAATTCTCTGATTTGTTAACTGACATATTTAAATGATAGTTCAATGTCTTCCTTATATGTTTCATGTAATATTACCTGAACACTGTCCGGTTTATACTCTAGAGCACAACAGGACATTATGTTGCTGATTCATCAGAGGATTAAGCCAACTATATGCACTAAGATGATCTTCACCTATTGATTTTATTTAATAGTTACAGCTCCTTATGTGTAAATGGAAAAATACATAAACATATTTAACCAGGATTTAATGTGCCTCATGAATCAAAATAGATACAAAAGTAAAAAAAAATATTTTATCATCTTATCTTTTTAATTCTCACCAGGTAAATATGTCTGATGATAAGACTATAATAAAAAGGGCACAAATAATAAAAATAAAAAAGAATCAGCAAGATATAATATATTGTATCTCTCTTTTTCAAGGTAACATCAGCTGTCCTGAATCACTGTGATGATGGGAAAGGAGCAACTTGGTAACTAGTATTATGTTACTCAATTGCATATCTTTGCCTGTTGTAATAAATGTAGAAAATAAAATCCTTAACTTAGGTGCTCCAAGTTCTCTTGTACTGTTTTAAGAGCCAACATTATTCATGCCTCCACATTAATAGACAACAGGAAACCATTTTTGTTGCCTCCAACAGCTAGCTATCATGCTGCACTCTATATGCTACGTTCTAAGGATGTTTTAATTATTCATCACCTCAGTAGAGAGAACTCTCCTGCTGTCTGTATCTACAGGCAAGCACAAACAGCACTCTTAGCATCCTTTGCTACTTCACCTCATCATTTCTAAAAGCAATGCTGAATTTTCTACTTTTTAAATCAATTGATGTTGTACTTCAGTTTTATCTTCCATTGAAAAGCCAGTTCCCTGGTTTTCTTGTTCTACGACAGATGAGCTACAATTTTGCTTGTTGAAGATGCTGGAGAAATCACTATTAATTTCAAATCTCAGAAGTTTTATTTGATTAAACTTTTGTAACTAAAGTAAAACATGTTAACTGAATATGGAAAATGTTTTTGTTTGAAAAAACGTTTTTCACTTTTTTTAAAATTTTATTTTATTTCTACCCTACTTTGAAATTTCCCCATGTAACATAACCATCACTTTTCAATATCCATTCCTATTTGTTTGAATATGCTAACCTGGCATCTAAAAAAGCACCATTTTCATAATATCTGAAAACTAAGCACTGTTGAAATGAGAAGTCTTTGCATCTCTCTATGACAGTCAGTTTTAAATTAGAGGAACAAAACTGATATTATCTGTAATTACAACAGTATCTGTAGTCATGCACTACTATGTTTTTAGTATGGTATAAGACATAGTGAGAAGTCCCAAAATCTGCTAATCAGCTTCATTATAGCTTCTCCATTTCCATGTTAATCATCTATGCCTTGTTCCATTTTGAATTCCTCTTTCTTTAATGTGATTGTTCAAAATTATACGTAATATTTGGATAACTTTGTAATATCATTCATCTTTTCTCACTTCTACTGAAAATTCTGACTAATGCTCTATGAACTACCTATATCTTTTTATGACCACATTAAATTGATGATTTATAGCTATTCCATTAAAGACCCAAACCCACAATTTTTGAAGACTAGTGTGAAATATCACATCATTGTACCTTACTAGATACAAGCTAGCTCTAAACAACAACAACAAAAGTATGTCTATGTCTGGTGGGGCATACTTTCTGAGCTAATAATCCTTGCTGTGAGAAACACATTATTCCATTCTCCAGTTTGGGCTGAAAAAGTGGCTGCATATTATGGGTTGCTCATATGAGGAATTACTAGGAGACTGTACTTGGATGTAACTGAAATACATGCAAATTTTCTTCATGCCCTCATGCAAAAGATCAAACAAACATTATGATAATACATAATCTTTTCTTTCATTATTTTTCTTGTCATCCTCAATAAACAGAAAAAAAAAAAGTATCTTAAAGTGGTACAAAATCAAGCAATTTTTTTTCCAAAATGTTTAATTCTCCTTTCCATTTTAAATTGTTTCAATCTTGTGTCATGAGAAAAAATTGTTAGTATATCCCTATTGTTTGGTGGGGTTTTTTGGGCTTTGTTTTAGTTTGGTTTGGTTTGGGTTTGTTTGGGTTTCACTTCCAGGTTAATTAACAAAAATATTAATAAATATTGTAAAAGCTATCTGAAACTTGTATTTGATTAATTCACTGTTAATATTTATCTATCACACTATTTTTTTGTCTTATGGCAAAAATTATCACTTCTTTTTTAACCAACTCTTTTCCTACCTACAATTAAGGTATTCATCTCCATCATTTCCATTGTACATAATTTGTACTGCAGATATATATCACATGCTTAAGTTCAAATAGATTAAATCCACTAGATTCTTTTTTTTTAACAGGGGGAAAAAAACCCACAACCCCCTTGAGTTCCCCTCCAAAAAAGTAAACCCAAACCCACCAAACCCAGCAGTTTGATATCAAAGAAAGATATTAGACTGGTCGTGATGAGTTAGTCTTCATTATGCATATACTATTTATTAAAGAACATAATTTATGAAAAATTGCCTTTTTAAAGTACAGAACCGTAGGAGCATACTTACATATGCTATCTCTGCCCTTTTATATGAATCAAGTCATAGATCTCTAGGACATTTTGTTTTCTATGAGCAGTTTTACAAAATCTTCTTGGCTTGCTAAAACCAAATGAAATACAGTATTTGGGGAATTGCCTTATCACTAAAATAAATTTATTTTCAAAATTATTAATGCTATTTGTTACTTAATCTGTCTTTCAAACTTTTACATTTTTAGTACGTTGTCTTTTTTCAGTAATAAAAAGAAAAACCTGTCAATATCTAAATGTGACTTTTTTTTTTTTTGTCATTGTTTTGGTCTAACATTGTGGTCTAAAAAGCCATAGATTTGTGATCAAATTTATTTTTATCTTTATCTTTGTCTTTTCTCTTTTTTTTTATTGTTTGCTTCTACAGATGCTAGTACTATTTCTTTCCAGCTTGTATATTTTTAAATAGCACATGACTATAGGCAATGAGATATTTCTAGATTTAGCAAAACAAGTGTGCTTTTTTAACACTTTTTGTCCTACCCTCATTAAGCCAAATGATCATACACTCTTATAAATACTGAACTCCTAATCCATATATAGGCCGTATGTTACTGATTTTAAAAGGTGTCAAGGAACACAAACTTTAACTAGTTTAATAACAGTTTGAGCCAAACAATCACAACAGCCTAGGTCACTGAATATATTTTATGTATTTATTTTTCATTTATGTCTCCAACTCTTGTGTTTTTTTCAGAACATGCTTTTGAGAATCTCAACCACTCTGAAGATCAAGTCCATTGAGATGGATTTATGAAATTTCTCTACTTTTTCTTACTATTAAACATTTTAGTATAAAACCTTATACATTGATAAATTAGATACAAATAAATGAGAATAAAAGTACTGAGGAAATTGATTCAGAGGTGGGAAACCTGACTGAGAACAATGGATTATGCTTTAAAAATTGCAGACTAGAAAGTTCTTCAATAACATGAACAATGATGATTAGCAGAGCTGTTCAAAGAAAGATTGTTACAAACAATCAATTGCAAGCAAAGGCTTCTATTCCAGTAGAAATTTTAATTGTTAAATATTTAAAAGTGAATGGTTTTAGAAAGTAAACTTTTACGGTACTTCCCATAGTTTTCTTCTTTCCTTTATTTCTAAATAATGGTGGGGCTTGTACACCTATCAGCGTCTCTCTTAACAACGGATTACCTTCTCTGGCTTTAATTCCTTGACAGAGAATTTAGTTCTTAATTTTTATAGCTGTGTTTCATTTGGTTCATCTCAACATGATTCATTATCTTTATTAACGTATCTTCCTTCCCTTCCCTTCCCTTCCCTTCCCTTCCCTTCCCTTCCCTTTCTTTGGTTTCCTCTAAAAATCATGTGGAAATGAAATCTTGCTGCATTTCTAAGAGGACTTGTTTTCCAGAGTTGGAATCATTGTCATTTTTGTGCACTAAGGAATGACCTTAACCAATAGTGCTCTCCTGCTGACTTTCAACCATGCTACATGGATAAAGAAATTCTTTGTTTCTTTGCCTGAATAAAAATAATTCCACACTCAGATTCACTTAGTTTATCTCATTTGAGAATCTACAACTAAGAGATACTTACTGATATTCTTTCCTTATTAAGCTTTGCACATTGTTGTTGTGATTTAGCAAGTGTCATATTCTAAGAGCCTCAGAGGGGAAGTCTGTCTGTCTATTGTGAACATCTTGTTTGTATTTGAGTTTCAGATGAATCTCTGTTAAATTTCTGTACTGGAACTTAGATAATGCCCTAAATAATTATAAAATTTGCTAATTTCCTCTGAAATATATTTTTCAAGTGTTTTGTTCAATTTGTTTATTTCAGCAGAAAAAAATATTTTAGAAATGTATTAAGCAAAATATAAGTATTTTTTTACGCACAATTAATTTTAAAATTTAAAACTTGGTTATATTTGTTCCATGCTGAATATTTAAAAAATACATCAAATCACCACATAAAACCCCCCAAAATACACAAAATATTACAAAATTTCCACATAGAATCTACAAACCCCTCATTTCTCATACTGTAGAACAGATATTAATGTAAAAATTTATCATAACCTACTAAAAAATACATCATTATTTTAACAAAGTCATGCCTCTAAAAATCAGGATTGTGATATCCCACTGTTCCAGATAATTGTCTTATAAAAAAATACATGGATGTGCATTCAGTGGTAGTGGAATTTGTGCATGATTAACAAAATAAAGGAAAAGAAAAAATCTTGAATCAACCAATGATTGTGCTGAAAACATCTGTAGTGATATTCATCTTCCAAACACTGTTAAAACTTTCTAATTAACTGCAAGAATTGATTAGTTAAATATTAAGGAAAAATAAATTGATTGTTAAAAATCACTCTTGATGAAACTCCTTTGATTTCATTAAGCTGAGCGAAGCATGCAATTTGTTCCATAATTTAGTTCCCATTCTGGTGTACTACTCCTGAGAAAGAAAAGACATCTTTTTACCCCAAGGGACAAATGACACTTTCAAAATTCCATTGCTCCTTACTGACACAGCTACAATTTTGCTTTACTTTCTACCTCAAGCTGCAAATTGACATTAAATGGGAGATATATTTTTTTGTTTAGCTCTATTTCCCCCTAGCTTCACACCAATAATGCCTGAAGGGAAATTCAGGAGAAAACAAGGATCATAAAAAGCACCAAGAAGAGTGTGCCTCAGTGCTTAATACACAATGAAACAGACCTAGTTCAAAATACAAAATTTTGGGGGTATTGCATTGCATTGTATTCTTAGATTAGGTGTATATTAAAAGTTACGTTGTGACATGGTACATAATATACTTAAGCTTAGCATGGAAATAGGGATTCAAGCTAGAGTTCAGGTGGGAAAAAATGCACACATCAAATTCAGATTAAAGGATATCTTGGTATGGCATCTGTGTTCTCTTTTTCAATGCACGATGAAATAATTCACTGGAGCATACCAATGGAGTTAAGGGAAGTCTTTCAGAACCACTCGAAGATCTTAAGAGAATAGATGGGGTCACAGAAGACTGGGATATTGAATTTATTTGTTTATGAAGTTTGCCTGGGAGATGGAGATTTATTCTTTTTCTTATGGAATTTTGCTAGTTTTAGTTGAGATGGAGTTATATCATGCAATTGATGCTACCTGGAGTAAAAAGGTTGCAGTGATCACACAATGAGCTTCAGTAATAAATATCAGGCACACAGGAATCTTGCAAGTGAACATGGACTGGCTGGAAGGCAATGATTCTGGAATATCACCAGAGCACGAGGTGACACATGCTGAAAAGATCCCTCTGTGCAATAAATCACCAGAAAATGAGAAGCAATATGCCCTGTTTACTGATATATCTTGCCACATTATAGGGAAACATTGAAGGTGGAAAGCTGCTGTGTGGAGTCCCACAACAGGTTGCAGAGACTGCTGAAGGAAAAGGTGAATATAGTCAGTTTGCAGAGGTAAAGGCCATCCAGCTGGCTTTGGATGTTGTTAAACGAGAGAAATGGCCAGTGCTTTACCTCTACACTGACTCGTGGATGGTGGCCAATGCTCTGTGGGGTTGGCTACAGCAATGGAAGAAGAGCAACTTGCAGCACAGAGGCAAACCCATCTGGGCTGTCGTGCTATGGTGGGACACTGCTTTCTGGCTGGAAACCTATCCTATGCTCCATGCCACTGCCTGAAATACTATGCCGGGCCTTGAAAAGCAAGTCCTGTGATGACATGGCACCCCAGAAATGATTGAATCAGGCTACTGAAATGGGATTAATTTTCAAAACAGCCTCATAGACACTTGGGCCAAAGAGCATGGCATTGAGTGGGTGTATCATATCCGTTACCATGCAGGTGCCTCTGGGAAGGTTAAATGATGCAATAGACTGCTAAATACCAGACTGAGAATGGTGAGTGGTGCTCTCCCAAGGATGGGGTAGACACTGAGCAAAAGCGACTGGATTAGTCAACACTAGAGGATCTGCCAATCAGCTGGCCTAGCTCATTAAAACTTTTACATAGTGTAGAAGAAGATAATGTCCCTGTAGAGCACATTAAAGACATGCTGGGAAAAAAAGTCTGGGTTATTCCTACTTTGGGCAAAGGCAAACCCATTTGTAGGATTGTTTTTGCTCAAGGACCTGGATGCACTTGTAGATAATAGAAGATGAGGAAATCCAAGGTGTACCTTAAAGGGATTTGATTCTGGCTGAAACTAGCCAATGACTGAAATTGCTTGGCAGACAATAATTGCTCTATATAACCCTTGTTTTGAGTTGTGTGTTATAGGAATTACTATAGCGGAAATCACTTGAACCAATGGAAGACAAGCCTTGCATAAAGTGCAGCAATCACCTGATCTGAGATTGCCCAATGATCCCATGCAATACTCAATTTCTCCTATGCTGAGTAGCCACCACCACAGATGGAATGCAAAGTCATGGATTAAATGAATTTATTGCATATTTTATGGACATTTTGCAAAGATGGTGCATAGACTAAGGGAATGATATTTGTATAGGATGGGATGGGAAGGGGGGAGTTAGTCGATGAGAATGTATTGACTAGTGTGGGACTTGAACATGACATAAATTATACGAAATAAGGGGTGGAGAATGTGCTGGTTTCAGTTGGGACAGAGTTAATTTTCTTCAAAGAAGATAGTATGAGGCTGCGTTTTGGATTTGTCCTGAGAAGACTATTGATAAAACTACTGGTTTTAGTGTTTGCTAAGGAGTGTTTGTACACATTCAAGGACTTTTTGAGCTTCTAATACTGCACTTGTGTTGCCAACTCCCAAGCAGCATGGTGTGAACATAGTCCAGATAACTAACCCAAACTGACTTCAGAGGTATTTCATTCCATAGCACATTGTGGTCGGTATATAGCTTGGGGGTGGGCCGTGGGCCATTAGTGGTTGTTGGATGACTAGCTTTTTCATTTGCTGTCTTGCTCATGGGGGTCCCTCTGACTCTGCTGTGATCCCTCTTGGGCTCTGGCTCTAGGAGTCTCAGGCTCTTGGGCTCTGACTCTTGTTACTCGAGACCTGGCTGAGTGTTAGTCAGCAGGTGGTGAGCTACTGTATAATTTTTTTTATTTTCTGTTATTTTCATTAAATCTTATAAATAGTGTTGTTAGTATTATTGGCATCATTAATGTATTAATTTATATTCAATTATGAAATTGTTCTTATCTCAGCACACAAGTTTCTTTGTATTTTCCGCCAATTTTTCTCCTCCACTGGTGAGCGAATGGCTGTATGGCACTTTGTTGCTGACTCTGATTAAACCATGACAGGAGGGTAGGAGTAGACATGACGTATCAAA
>NW_010239014.1:0-227 GCF_000690775.1 Eurypyga helias | reverse complement strand
TCACTCGTTTGGACAAAACCTCCCTGAGAAAGGTGACTCAAAGCCTCATCCAGCCTGCCCTTGAAGACAGCCAGGGTTTGACTGGCTGTCAATTGACTCTGTCCCACAAAATATCTCATAAATAAACTAGAGACTGGTTGTGTAATGGTTTAACTCTGGCCAGCAAAGTGCCAAAAAATCACTTGCACACCTCCCTCACTTCTCCTCCAGTGGGGAGGGGGAGAATC
>NW_010239013.1:0-25418 GCF_000690775.1 Eurypyga helias | reverse complement strand
TCCCGCCTGGGGCCGTGGAGCAGCCCAGCAGGTATCCAGCACCAGTTACTGGAGCCCAGGGCTTGCGGCAAACCAGGGAACACCCTAAACTGGCAGTCGTGGTGCACCTCAAGGACGTCAGATCAAGTCTGCACCGTACCTAAGGAAAACATGGGGGCTTTTTGGGTTTTTTTTGGTTTTTAAGGGGTTTGGTTGGGGTTTTTTTGAAGCACAGTATAATAACAGCATGTATTCAAGTACCAGCCAGAAAGAGAAACCAGGGAAAGGCCATGGTGTAACCGGAGCTAACAGTGCAAAATGTATACAGCAGAACCTCCCACTCAGTGATACGATTGTCACTACATGCTTCTGCCAAGGCAAGGCTGTATTGGGTTTGCGTAGCGAGGTCTGGGTAGCAGGGGGGGCTTCTGTGAAAAGCTGCTAGAAGACCCCGCTGTGTCCGATAGAGCCAATGAGAAACGTCTCCAAGATGTACCCGCCGCTGGCCAAGGCCAAGCCAATCGCAGTCATATCGTCTCAGTGACAGCATGTTTGAGGAGGGGAAAAAATCCCCCGAGAGAGTAGAGTCTTGCAGACAGATAGAGAGAGAGCAAGATGTGAGAGAGAGAACTCTGCAGACACCAAGGTCAGTGGAGAAGGAGGAGAAGGTGCTCCAAAGGCTGGAGTGGAGGTTTCCCTGCAGCCCATGATGAAAACCATGGTGAGTCCTTCCAACCATGGTGGGTCACGGGGGAGCAGAGACCCACCTGCAGCCCGGGGATGACCCCATGCTGGAGTAGGGGGATCCCCGAAGCAGGCCATGACCCTGTGGGAAGCCTGTGCTGCAGCAGGCTCCTGGCAGGACCTGTGGCCCTGTGGGAGGGACCCCACATGGGAGCAGGGGAAAAGTGTGTTAAAACAGTTATTTTCATCTTTACCTACCTTCTATTTCTAAGTAATCCTAAATCTCTTCTTTCATTAGCACAGCTATATCCAATGAATTTTGTCTACAGTGCAAAGGGGTTCTGCTGTGTATAATCATAATCTCCTTACTGAGCCAAAACTGTTGTAATCTCATTATATATCCAGGATGCCAACTCCTGTACTTACCACTACGCCTGTCTTGAAAAGGAGGTAATGGACCGTCTGTGTCACATCTGCAGCGTGCATTAGGTTGTGATACGGATTTTTGTGTTTGCTGTAGCCAACCTCCAGAGCCTCCACAAAGGACACCAGGGCAGAAATGGGGATCTGAGTAAAGCAGCACAGAATTAAAAACAAAATCACCTTTATTGGCTAACATTCTGAGGGGACCTCATATCTTATTTTGATAAAAGGTCCCAAACAACAGTTTGTAGTTCACAAATAACATGCTAAAACATCCTAAAGAGGCACAAGGGAGGGTGAGAATAAATCCAGGTTGCTTCCTCAAACTGCCTTTGCTGTCCCTGATTATGTCATGGATGAATCCTTCCCACACATAAACACACAAGTAAGCACACTACGAAATGCCACCTGGAAGACACATGCAGCACGAAAAGTAACAGGGAGCACTGCATTGATTGCCCCTGCAGAAATATTTCTAATTAGGCCACAAGCATCTGTCTGCTCCCCTCACAACCCACTGGAATATATCTCTGCTTTACTATTCACATTCAAGATTTTCTAAGGAAACACGTCACGTAGCAAGCCTGAGATCCTCTGTGAAAAGGAGTATCGTTTATCTGACCTCTGGCTTTTCATGCAAAATGCAGCCTGCCCATCCCATGGGCTTGCCATGCTTTTCTGACTCTAAGAATAGAACTGTGCATGCTCAAGGAAATGGAATTCAGGGGATTTCTAGCTGCAACACATGCAACCGGCAACACGGTTTTATCTGCCCAAACGACAAATACCCTAAGTGTTCATGTTTCCATAGTTAGAGGAGCACTGTTGTTCTCCTCTCGGGTATGTACCAGAGGAGGAGGCAGTGCTGACCAGTAACCTTCTTCAAACATCTCCCATCAGGCCCAGGCAGCCCTCAAAGCAGTACAGGAGCCAGAGGTCTGTAAACCCTTTTCAGCCAAAGTGACTGCGGACCCCCAGGGAGTGGAATTGCCAATGGGGGAAGGGACAGTGGAGTATTTGGGTGTGGAGAATTGTCAAGATCTGAGAGAATATTTCTGCCATCCCAATTTAAGCCTGTTCAAAGCTGGAGGAAAAGGTATGTCACATCTGTATCTGCAAACTTCTGTTAGAATTATAGAATAGTTGGGGCTGGAAAAAGGTCATCTAGTCCAACCCCTCTTCAATAAGCAGGGACGTCTTCATCTAGACCAGGTTGCCTAGAGTCCCATCCAACCTGACCTTGAATGTTTCCATTTCCAGGGATGGGGCATCTAGCACCTCTCTGGGCAATCCGTTCCAGAGCCTCACCATCCTCATCATAAAGAATTTCTTCCTTGTGTCTAGTCTGTATCTATCCTCTTTTATTTTAAAACCATTACCCCGTGTCCCATTGTAACAGTTCCTATTAAGAAGTTTGTCCCCACCTTTCTTTTTAAGACCCCTTTAAATATTGAAAGGCCACAATAAACTCTCCCCAGACCCTTTTTTTCTTCAGGCTGAACAAACCCAACTCTCTCTGGCTTTCTTCACAGGAGAGGTGCTCCAGCCCTCTGAGCATTTCTGTGGCCTCCTCTGGACCCGCTCCAGCAGGTCCATGCCTTTCCTGTGCTGAGGACTCCAGAGCCGAATGCAGAGTTGCAGGTGGGGTCTCACCAGAGCAGAGTAGAGGGGCAGAATCACCTCCCTTGACCTGCTGGCCATGCTTCTTTTCATGAATTAGAATCTGAATCCAAGCTCTCCTTTTTAGCCTGCACGCTTGAGAGTCCTGTGAACCTTAGGAGAATGACACCATCACTCCCACAGGATCAAATGAAGGATTTCCCATGGATTTCATGGGTAAGCCTGTTTGGAACCCTGTCTACTTCACCGTGCTCTATTGCAATTAAATGCACTACTCAAACAACATTTGGTCCTGCTCACTGGGGAAAGTGCAGTGTCCATGAAGCCTTCAAACAGCACTAAAATTGCATTTTGAATGGAACAAAGCAGGACGAGAGGGAAGTTGAACAAAATCCAAGATGGAAGAAGCGAGCCATCTTCTAACTACTGACCTTGAATCGGTTGATCAGATCATAGCGTGTGAGAAGTTCATAGAAAATGAATTTCAGTGCATGATCCCCACTGGCATCGTTCAGTGCAAATACGTCAAAGGACCACTTGTCGACATTCTGCAGGAGTGGGTAGAAAAGACATAGATAATGTGGTCGTCCCTTTTACAGTGATAGTTCAATTTCATTCACTTTACATCTACAAATGGAGAGTTAGAGTGACGATGCAAGTGCAGAGCTTTTTTTAACTTCTTCAATTCCATTTAACCCATGCAGAGTCTAATTTACTCGTCCCTATTGTATGATTGGTGTTTAAGAAGCTTCCATTAAGAACATCCATCTCAGAACTGGACGTTCCTGAAAGCCTATGAACCTTTCTCCTCTCCTCCTAGCAACAGAGAGAGTTATAGCTAGAGGAATGATGTACAGATCAACCACGCAGCTGCGTCTGGCACAAGACCAGCTCTCAATCTCTCTTGCCTGCTGAGAACTTTGATGTACTTCCCACAGGGATTTATCCAAATGACTCTCCTTAAACCACATGTTAAAGATTGACAACTGTACACTGAGGTTTCCCTCCACTTTCGAGCTCTGCTGCAGGTTACCTCCCCTTTCCCTGTGGCACTTCCACCGAGAAAGAAAGATGACTACATTTCACACAGGCATATGCACAGCTGCTCTCGGTGCAAGAGGGGGGGTTGGCTAGACATCATGCTGGGTACTGCCAAGGATTAGTGTCCATCTAAAAATCTGCCGTCTATTTTAGCAATACTAAAACCGTTAAATTACAATTATCTACTAAGCTCCTAAAGCCCAATCCACCTCTGTTGTTTGCTGTCATGGTCATGGTCTGGGTAAGGAGCTGACCAAGTCAGATGCGAAGGACAGTGACCTTTACCTGCCTTGCGGTCGGTCGCCCATACATCAGCACAGCTACAGGGCTTCTGCTGGCCTGAACGAGACCAACGTAATGTCTCTCTCCAGCACGGGCTGATGCCAACCACCTTGTTCCCTGCATAGTGCTGGTTACACAGCTGAGAAGCCTCTTGTGGAAGTACAGTCCAGAGAAAGGCTAACGAGTGAATGAATAATCAAGGATGCTAAAGATTCAGCTCTTCTTTCCCCTATGCCAGTAAATCACTTGCTCAGCGGTTGATATCACAAGCTGTGTGGAGCCCACACACTGAAGGCAGGGTCAAGCTTCTGCAGAGATGATTTGTGGCCCAAGTCAAAAAAAAGCAATCATAAATTGCAGCTTTTCAAAACTTTCAGTGGGCATTGGACACGAAAAACAATGAAGAGAGGAAAAAGCTCCACCAAGAAAACACCTTTTGAAGCCCTTGTACAAGCTTAGAAGATGGGCGAGAAAAATAATGCCCAAAGCATCCACTCAGTCAGGTTTAAGTATTTTCCTGTTTTTTCAGTGGTTTTGTTTTGTAATCACTTATCTCAGTCAATGAAGCAAATTAATTTAACACATGCACACATATAAATTTACTTTTGGGTCCTGCAGCACTGAAAATAATGTCTCCAGTATGCTGAATTTTAATTCACTGTAAGGCAATCTAATCTTATTTCTACAGTAGGGGTTTGTTCCTTCATATTTTTTTCCTGTAATTGATGTTGTGCTCTTGCGGCAGATAAAATTTACCAAATGGTGAAATTGCAGAATAGTACATCAGATTTGTTCTCCTGCAGAAATAACGGCTAATGACGTAGACAATAAGTTTCACAGTAGAGCTGTTTAGATGTTTCTGAGTGAGAAAGCCTTGCTCTTGTCAAGTCAACAGAAGTTTTGCTATTGACAATAATGACAGCAGCTTTTTACCCTGAATAACCAGGGGGAAAAAGCCTCTTAACAAAAGCATGAAAGTGTCACAGATGGCTTAGAGGCTTGCAGCAACACCAGTTATGCTTTGAAAACTAGTGGATTTTATGACCTTAACAAAAATTGAACACAGAAGTGACCCCTCTAATGGGGAGAGATCTAAAGGGAGGCAGAAATTCATGGATGTCTTGTGACGGAGGAGAAAAACTGTTCCTCCTCCCTAAGGAGAACAGGAGAAGCAAGGGATGAGAAACTTCCTGTGCTACACATGTCTCTAGGTCACTGGCCCTGTAGCCTCAGCTGGTGTCACCAGCTGCCTTAATATCACATATACCCGCTGTGATGTAACTACAAATAGATCCAAGGTGTCTTATTTCCCAGTCCTGCGTCCTTATTACTTAGCCATTGCTCCACTGCCTGGGGGAACCTAGAGATTAAGTGAAACACCAGTTCTTCCTAAACGCTCATTTTCCTGCATTTCTCTCTGTCCTTAATCTCAGAGACTTGATTTGTTTTATAAACTAATAAGCAGATGCAGTGATAGATGTTATTCTGCCCAACGTTACTGCAAGGTCTGACATTTTGCAGCTGCAGATGAGCAGAAGTCTATGCTGCAGCCACTGTAAGTGACTACAGGTTCTGTGTTCATCACCTCTGTATTAGCCAGCCCAGAAAACACTGCCGTGACAGAGGGGGCATCAGAAAAGGCTGAAAAAATTCACTTCTAAAGCAGCTAATTACTTTAGCAGCTAGTTAATGTGAAGTTCTTTCTCTACACTGCTGAACAGCAGATCACCCCAAATGAGTAGGTAAATTAACATACTTATTCAAACATGTCTGTGTGAATGGTATCCACAGCCCCTGTTCAAATGAGAAACAAGGCTGATGGCAACAGGTCTTACGTCATCACAGTCGTGTCGTGCAGAAAAGCAACATGCTACTTCAGTAGAAAAACCAGCATCCAGTATATAGATATGTGGAGAGATGCTGTGCAGTCAATTAAAAAAATTGCCTACCTTCTCATCCACCGAAAAAGTGAGAGCGATTATACCCCTAGGACTTGCACTGCTACCACTCAACCTGCATTTTTTTCAGAACCTGCAGCATTTCATTATTTTATTAAAAACAGCTTCATTTTGCCAAGCTGATTCCACAGCTTTGGGTTACTCAGTGCATACATCCTGTTGGCCATGGCAGCAAAAAGAGAGCACGTAGTTCAAAAATAAGCAAGTTTTGACAATATGTCATCTCAATCCTCGTCCTTATTAGGACATCCTCCGAGGAGAATGCTGATTAAGGCAATCCAGAACATCTGAAGAGATGAGTGCAGCACAACCCTTCTGCACGCTTAAACCATCAGCTCATTTCACAGAGCACACCAAGCCATCAGGTAGCTGTAAGTTTTCTTTACCTGGCTTTACTAAACTGAAGCAAGCAACAAAATGTACCTTTTTCTATTAAGGGGATGCAGCTGAGAAATTTAGATTAAGTATTATTTCAAAGACAGAAGGCTTCCTCAAAACAAGTAACTCAATATTACTTGATATTTCAGGCATATCCACTACCAACCCCAAGGCCATCCAGGCAAAGTCATGTTGTTTTTCCAACAATTTTGGAAAAAAAATACATCCAAGAATGCACAGTGGCCAAATGGGCTTTATTTCACCCTGAGCAAAATTAGTCAGTGCCTTTGTCGCTACTGACGTGTCTTAACTTCCTCTAGCATGATCAGTCCTCTTCGTGACCCTTATCATCTAAAAACATAAAAAGAGAAGAGGGACTGTGTAAGGTATAAGTCAGATGAGAGTAGCTGATGGGTCTTGGATTGCCTCGTTACTGCTGATCTCAGGAGAAGAGGTACCACTGCAGAAATGTTCCCTCATAAGCTGGCTCTGGGCTGTAGCTGTAAAAGCACAAAGACTTTAGATCCCATTTGCAGGAATGAAGCTAACACGTGTCAACCTGCACTTGGAAAAAGGTGTGGATGTATGCTGTGATTCTGTAAACAAAAGGCATGTCTGATCATTCTTCCTGCATGCAACGGACCTTCTGCAATTCCTCCACATCTTCTGATGAGTTGTCCTATCCAAACGAAAAAGGATTCAGTACCCTAACTGCAGGTCTTTCCAGCGTGGAGCAGAGCAGAAAGACTGCTTCATGAGCTTTACGCGTCATGTCCCTGAGCACTGCCCCACTGCATCCCCTTTAACCACCACTGCACTGCACTGCACGGCACGGCACAGCTGTACCACGTGCAACCTGAAAAGCTGCTGTGTAGGCAGCCGGTTGCAAACTGCTGTTTGTAGTCTTGGTAATTCCTGCCTAGAGCAAGAAACTTGCAATGTTCCCATGGATTGAAGCTTATTTTTTTCAGACTACTTCTGACTAACGAGTTTTCCTCTGAAACCTCAAAACTCATAAAAGGGTCATTATTCCTAAACTGTCTGTCACCTTGAAGACCTGAAGCTGAGCAATGCAAGAAACTCCCTTCACTCACATCAACTGATCCTTTTGTTTCTCCACCTCTCTCCACCTGTGTTTTTTTTCTTCCCTGTAGGAGGCAGTGATTGATTCCAGCATGTTTCCAAGTCCTGGGTTTAATCAATGTAACCTAGACAGAGCCGTAACCTTCACAATCTGAAAATGGCCACAGCCTTGAACTCTATTCTTTCCTTTATTGAAAGGCCAGTCCCTTAGGCCACTAAACGACTGATGTATGTGAGCTAAACTAGATGTCAGAGAGGAGGAAAGGGCAAGTATGAAGACCCCCTTATCGAGTCAAATATTGCAGCGTTATCTCGATGCTTTGTACATAAATCCCCCCAACCCCTTTTCATTGGGATTACCTTTAGCACTCCGATTACGGCCGGTGGGTAGCTCAAACCGACCATATTTGACGTCCGTCTGTACATTCTACCAAGATAAAATAGATACGACAACGCATAAATAAACTAAACTAAACAAACAAAAATCATAAGGCAGCAGACCATTACAGGAGACCTTATTTAGCCCAGAAAATCCTAACTGCAATTTGGAGGTTTTTTCCTCCCTTCTTGTTCCCAACTTGCACAATATTCTTCACACCATTCTTACCGCGTAGCCTAACTTGGCGCTACACGCTCCCCAGCATCTCACAGCTTGGTTACCTGGCAGGACATCACAGAGAATCTGGACATATCATGTCTCCATCAGAGGGAAAAGGCTACAGTCAACTAAAACCAGACGTCCCCCATTTTTCACTGCAGGTAACCAGACTGCTCTTTCAGCTCCCTTAGCCCCTGCCAGTCCACATGCAAGGTGGTTCTGAAGGTACTTCAGAAATCCTCTGTTGTCTGCAACAGATCAACTCGAGTTCGGTACAGCTGTTACTTTTGTCTGCATTTTTTTTTTAAGATTAGTATATAATCTTTTGGGTGTTTGAGGTATGTGTGCCTGAGGGAGAGCGAGAGAAAGAATAAGGCGATAATTAACACCTGCAACCACATTAAACAAAGCACTAACGTATGTAGCAGATTTTAAACCTGCTTTCAGGCCAAACTGTGTTTAACAGGCTTGGTGAATGCAGAAACACTGCTACAGCTAAAGTACCTTCCTGCAGGTCACCCTTCTTTGCACTTAAGCCAGCTCTGAAATGATGCTGTGTGAAGTCTTGCTTCACTTCCCCTTTTCTTTGTCAGCTTTTGCATTCAGACCTCAAAGAAGTCAGCCCCCTTTGGAGAATTAGATTAACCCAGGCCCCACATTACAGAATGTCTTAACCCCTCCTCCCTCCAGTCAGGAGCCCCATAGCCTTCTCTTAAGTGACAATTCAGGCCAAGCCCCTCTCCCTCAGCTCAGGAGTGCCACAACCCTCCTCTGGTGCCATATCGTGTCTGAACTCTTCCTCCTCTGGGCCACAGTGGTCCAGATCAGCTGGAAAACAGCCTTTTGCAGCCATGTCTCTGCGGTTCATTCACCTCCTTGTTGAGCAAGTCCCCCACTGAGGGTGAAGGTCAATTCACAAACGCCCTGTCAAACCTAGGAGAAACCTGTTCCGAGGACAAAGGACAGGTTTAGTCTTATCACTGTTCGCTGCCACTCTCAACACAGAGAGAAAGAAATGGCCTACAGACGTGCCAGAGGAGGCTTCTGTGTGTGTGTGGCTTGTGGTCCACCCTCTGAAAGACCCAACCTCCTGCACAGCGGGATGGGAGGCTGTCACTGAGATTCTGATGAACAGGAAAAGGCGCTCTGCTTTTCCATTCCCCACCAGAGTTCTTCTGCAGAGAGCTGGGACCTGCTGTTTTTCACGCTGCCCAAAGCCTGCTGACAGTTTCACCTGCGCCAGCCCTCCTTCTAGAGCTTGAAGGAAGAACGTCACTCGGTAAGAAAAGCTAAGACTGGAAAGTGAGTCCAAATTGAAATGATTAAATGTTTTAATGGATTCAGAAAGTGACGTCAGTTTTAGCAGTAGGTTCTGATGCAAATCACAACAGAGAAGGCTGAGAAGACTCAATGTTTTATTTTTTTAATCCTCCCTGATCACAGTTTTCACATCAGACTTGGTTTATAGTTCATTCCAGTACTATGATACAGGGTTTTCTTCTGTTTCTTAGCAGTTCTTCCTAAGAAATCCTACATCCCAGAGGTAAAAGAGGCAAGGGAGGGCTTGCTTTCAGCTGACTGAATTTTAAAAGTTGTCACTTGACCTAGGGCTATGCAGAGGTGCACGTCCCCTGTCAGAATTATTCCAACAATACTATTACATCTGTACTATGCTAAGAACAGATCAGTATGTGCTGTTTCAGCCTGCAATCTATCACTTACTCACAGGTTTCAAGGTTCTACCCAGACCTGTGTGGAAACATCACTAGAAGCATATTAAGAGTCTTCATTCAATACAACAGGCACAATCTGCACTACCTGGGCAGCTACTAGAACAAAAGCAGTTACGTGTTCCTTTACCTTTCCACAAATATCCCAGCTTGTACTGCATGGACAATACTCCTGAACCTGGGCTTTTCTTCCGTCCTTTTGAGCATCATCCCCATTTGCCGCGTGAAGGTAGAAGCCAACCAGTCCCGGACCTCCGAGGGCACAGAGTCGGACTGGATGTCACTGAGCTCATCTTCTGTGTCCAGTAAACGCCTAGAAGGGGGCGGAAAAAAAATGGGTAAACAGACTCCCTTGGAGACCACTGCACCATTATTAACAAACAAGAAACTCACATATATTATAATTAAAGCAGATGTTAAAAGTCTTTGGTTTGTCAGCCCTAATGGAATACAACTGTACTTCAACTAATTGTTTATTCTCCTGTACAGTTAAACGTCAGGTTGTGAAACTCACTACTAGGCCGACAAACAAGAAGTAGCAGCATGTGAAGCACAGCTACACAAACATCCACTGACTTCTCCTCTTCAGTCTGTCCATATTCCTGACCTTTCTGCCCTTCAGAGTTCACTTATGGCCATGTCTAACGTCCCAGTCAGTGTCATACGGTCCTTCCCTTTCCCATTCTGGTCATCTGACGTGAGGTTACAAGTGCATTCGGCACTGGGGAAATGGCATGGAACAGAGGGAGCAACTCCTCTGCAATGTCTAACCAGTCTACCATGACCTGGAGTGAATGTTTTTTTTTATTTCAAAGACTTGATACAAGTGAAGAGATTTAACACTATTCAAAAGGAATAGAGGAGTAGGGATTTAGAAACTTTCAGAAAAAGTGGGACACAATTATTACGAAAACATTTCTCCAAGAGAATATATATTAAATTCATGATTGCTTTTGATCTCCTCCCCTGCCCCAGGAAACTTAGAGAAGCTTTTAGACCCAGGACTGAAGATCTGCTCTACATAGAATACAGTATTTTAATGATTAAAAGCATATTGTCTGTGAGTAATAAATCTTGGCTAAAAAAATCCTTCCTAACTGACGTGTATATTACAACTGTGTGTTATTGGTACCAGATACAAGAAGAGTGCTGATGTCTGTCCTTAACTCACCTGGTTTCGTCAATGTAGACTGACTCAAGAACAGTCGCAGCATATTCCAAATTCTTCTTTAGGTCTACAACCGAAGCTTCCCCTCTCTCTAACTGCTTCACCAAAGACCGCAATCTGGAGAGAAGGAAAGCAGAAATCTGATTAGTATAAAAGAGAGAGAGGGTTGAGAGTGAGCGTCCGTTCAAAACCGGACCCACCATGAGACCCAATATACGTGATTGGCAGGTGAAAACTTCTGGAAGTCTAAAAGGTTCTTTAAGCCAGATACAAGAAATCAACAAGTCACTTTTCAAGGATCAGTCACAGTGATGCCAGGCAAACGCCACATCATATTTAGGCTCAAATAAGGCAGCGAGTTACAACTGTCTCCTACTTATGCTGAAATAAGTTAAAATAGGTATGGCTTGGAATTTAACACAGAAGCTAAGAGAGGGCGATTTTACTCCAGCCATAAGAAAGGAAGTAACTTCTTCAGTAGTATCTGTTGACATAGGTCGACCATTTATGATGAATGGTGAACACCCACATGCAAAATTGTGTTAATTTGGAAATACTACTGCAGAAATACTGCACAAGGTCAGGAAATGCTCTGTTTTTCACTAGAACAAGAGGTCACCCTTAGACTATCCCCCACCTATATTAAACAGAACTCATGCCAGCTTTTTTATCAGGTTGTTGTTATTATTGTGAGGGGAGAGGAGAGAGACTTTCTGAAAACAGAAATCTGTGCAGAAAATGTTTTGTGTGTCAAAGACAATTAATATATCTGTGGAATTTTCATTTGTCTTTTCCTCTCCTTCACTCTACTTTCTGTGGCAAATTAGAAAAATAAAAATGGAAGACAAAGGAGAAGAAAATGTGAAAAGAAAGAGTAAAATCTAAATATTTTAAACAACCCAAGAATATGCTTACAATGAGAAAATTATCATTCCTTTAAAAGGACAATGGGATAAAAATTTCGTATGTTAAAACATTTTTGTTAATGTCTTTATCCCTGTCAAAAAGCAGTCAGACATTCAAATATACATTTAACAGTGTAGCAGAAATCACAAGTTAATTTGTCCTGTTCAAGGTGCAGAAATGTAGAGGAGTTCGATATTTAGATATCTATCAGTTAGATATAAGTGTAGAGGAGTCAGAGGATTTAGTTATCACCTAAAATTTGTCTTCTACTTAGGAGATGACTCTTCCTCAGCTTTTTGTGTAGTCCATGGAGAACAATGACCTTTCCCACAGGGTAATTCAGGGCAAGAGCCCAATAAAGGTGCCTGCTCTCACTTCATTAACCGTAGTGGGATCCCAACCTCCTACAGCAGACATGTGCATGAAGTTCTTACAGATGAAGTGTCTGTGTTCCCTTGGCACCACAGTGCCCCTCTGGCACCAGTGCTTTCAGGAGAAAACAAGTCTCCCTGGGGCTGTATTTCATGGCAGAGCTGTGGAGTGGCCAGTCTATCCATATGCACTGCACCAACAGCTCATTCCAGATGGGTTTCCTTCCCCCTGCCTTTCCCCACATAAAAAGTCAGGCTGTGGAGATTAAAAATCATTAAAAACATCAACTGTTCCTCTGGCTAAGTCACATAAACGCCACTCCTTCTGACAGTGGTACTGCTGACACACAGCTACGTATTTAGCTTTACAAAGAATCCGCAGTAAGAGGTGGATGCTCCATCTCGAGGCAGATTAACTCATCCTCTCATCAGCGGTCAAAACCCAAAAGTACTGTTCAATACTTCATTCCTGATGTGAGAGTGGAGATGGGAAGGTCAGTGATGTACAAATACACCGAACACAACACTTCTCGTCTCTGTAAGCCAGCATTCAACTATGCCAGCATGTTTCCCTCCAGCCCTGGAGTCCAGCTCAGGGAATCCATGGAGCACCCTCAGCCCCGTGGAAGAAGAAACGAGGTTGGTGCTCCCATGCCTCTCTTCAGTGTTACTGCACCAGCAGGCACAAGCAGCAACACGTTGTGTTTGAGGAGCAGAGCCAGGAAAGGGGCGGCCCAACCTTTCAGGATGATTCCAGCCTCAGGAGGCACACGCAGAAGAGGAATTCACCTCCTCCCTAGAACCAAATCATCAATCCCTTCTACCCGTTCCCAGCTTTACCATTGCCAGTGCAGGAGGGAAGGAAGAAAAAAAACACAATCAAGTTTGTTTGTTTGTTTGTTTTGCAGGAGGAACATTATTTTTGGCTCTTCCTGACGTTTATTTCATTGATTTAAGTACCCGGCAGCTCGATGCCACAAGTCATTCAAAATTCATGTTCAATAATAGCACAGTGAGTAACGGTTGCTTCGTGGCACCAACATTCATCACCGAGGAGGATTATGCAGAGTACTGCAAGCATCGATCATTTGGAAAAACAGAAGTACAGTTGTTAGAATAAAACCTTGTCACAAGATCAGCTGCTCTCGTGTGAAAAAAAAATCACACTGCCTTTGTCTTACCATCCCTTATCGGTAACTATTCCTGATTCATTGAGTCACAGCAGCTGCTGCCAGTTACCTGCACTAAATAAGAAGCAGGTGATAGGTTGTCTTTAATGCATTCCATGTATCTCTATTTTTTTTGAAATAGTCCTAAATGCAATCATGAAGTTAAGGCCAGGCTGTCCCACTGAAGGGCATCCAGAAAAATTTATTAGCTGAAAAATTGTGTTTCAGGCTGGCTGAAGTAATGCTGGAATTCAATCAAATTCACCAAACCATTTTGACTGAAATGAAAACATTAACACAAACTTCGACCATGTTTTATTTTTAGGAGCTTGTATTAAAGCAGTGGAAGCAGAGAGGAAGATGCTGACTTCCTATCTTCACCCCAGTCATGGCCCAAGGGAGTAGGGTTCAGCCACTGCACCATTTCACAGGGAAACGCTCAGCCTGCCAGGCTACTGACTAAAAGAAACATACTGACATAATTATCATCATCAGTTTAAGGAACCCAGCTCATCATTTATGCTGCTTTTATTGTAACTGCCTGTTTGGTATGAACAAAACACTTTTTTCAACCAAGGCATGTTTTGTTCTGTTCTAAGAAGTTCATTATAGAATGATCAAAGCCTAAATTTTCATTGTTTCTTTTTTTTTGGTTTTTTTTCCTCCCTTTCCTGTCAAGTTCAGAACTAAAGATTTGCACAGATCTGCCAGACCTAGTTCCACTGAACCTCATGGAGCTAGCTGCAGGAGAAGCAGCCAATTCCCGTGCGTAAGGAATCTCAGGCCAGAAGGAAGGTGTTAACTGGTTCTAACATTAAGCTGCCTTAAGACCATGGCACATGCCACAAACGAGCCAGGCTGTAGGGCAGCCAAAAGTTTCTGGGATTACGGTCATCAGCACAGCAGGTACAAAGAACCGGTTGTTCACGCAGCATTAGCACTACATCTAGTTGTTTAATTATATTACGATACAGCTAATGCCCTTCTCAGTGAGATTTCCAAGGGAAGCTATTCCTTCAGTCTGTAAATTCTCTGTGAACATGTGCCAAACGTTATGGAAAAAGGCTGAGAGCCTTTGTTCTACTCGTACTTATTTCACATTTGAGTCCTCAGAATAATCCCGCAACTGCCCGAAGAAAAAGCCTAGTCCCGAGCAATCCTATGCATGCCAACGTCCTCTGACCTCACAGGGAGCTCAAGTAGGTGGAAAATCTTGGAAAAGGGCCAATTCCAGCATCCGGCCCTTCCAAGGGAAATCGGTATGCACCCACCATAAACACCCTGAGGGTATCAGCAAATATCCCCACTGAAGGCCGTAGAGCAATGCATTGGTGCAAAGCGTGCAGTGGGGTCCTCAGCCAAGGAGAGGGGTTATCCAACGCGTGCCCTGTTCCACGGCCCCGCTCCCGCTCTTTTTAGTGTTTCCCTGAAGGACCAGCTATGGTAAGACTCAGGGAGAGAGAAAGCAGGTGACTAGAAACCGGGCAACTGAACTCAGCCCATGAACGTTACACAGCTCAAAGACCCAAAGCCACTCTACATCCAAACTGAGTAACAGGGAAAAGGGAAGCTGTTTGCAGCGTGTTCTTGAAATAAGCGCCCCAAGCATTCTCCTCTCTGTTAAAAATAAAACAGGATCTGTGTACAAATATTTATCTCCTTAGCTAAAGAGCTGCCTTTTATCCTGTCATTTTTTCTTTTTAAAAATAGCATTACATATCACTGCAGAGGAGATTAACACCACTCCAGCGTGGACAGCAGTCAGCTCCAGTTGACATGCAAAGCACATGCATTCCCTGAATACCTGGGGCAAGTTCCGCCAACCGGTGTAGAGCCTGCAGAGCTGCCCGGCTAGTCTCCAAGTTTACCTTCAAAGCTTCATGACTGTGACCCACCACACATTTTCAACAGCACAACCCACATCTCCTCCTCCGAGAATCATTCTCATACCACTGGGCCAGGCGGGAACAAAGTGGAAGATCCCAGAGCTAGATAGACTGTGGTGATAGACTGTGGGAATCATCTTTTGATAGGTCAGTCCTAAAGAACGGCTCGGTGGGAGAAAGGAGTTGTGCTCTAGACCACAAAATCCCAAGTGGATTATCTGTCTGGGTTGTGAGTTCAAAAGTTTGCTGTAGGTATGGGTTGGAGTGAGTTATTCAACGTTCCCTGTCTCCCACCTGAGGAGGAGGAGCGGAAAGTAGATGTGGTCCACACGACACCAAGAAAAGGCTTTTGATTTGTATTTCTGCAAAATATGAAAATGTTCTGAAAAACGTGAAGAGATATGAGCAACATCAGAACTTCTCCTACCCTCACTAGCAGTGACACAGCTACCCAAAGGGAGTTACCGGCTTCCCGGCACCATAACCCCAGGATGGTGTGTCATTCCTACCTCCTTTCAAAGACATACGTGGTTTATAACACGCAAACGGAGAAAACCTTTTCAAAGCACTGACTCATCCCACAGCTCCAGCCATACGTGGGAATGTCCCTTCCCAACTCTTCTGTGAGACTTTGTTGTCAAGGACGTTTTTTACGGAGACCTGCGTTTTATGGACGCCTGACAAAAACGGGCGTATGTAGCACCAAAACATCAGGCTTCATGTCATGCTGGTTTCGTATCCCAGGAGAGACTCTGTTCTTGCTATTCCTCAAGTTTCCAAAGCTTTGGAATCAACTTTTAAAACCGAAGTCAAAGTTTCCTTAAGTGGAGAATATCCCACTGCGTTCAATGCCATGCTGACACCGAACTCCACACGCAAACAGTTTGAGGGTTCCCCGTAAACATAAAGGATCCTGTAACGTACTCTGTAAGAAATGGGGTTTGCTCACGTGGCCTATCCCTAACCTGATGAGGTAACTTTGTGCTGTTGAGGCATTTCCTTCAGGCTCAAATGTCACCCGCTTTCAGTGGAAGTGGGCATACTTGTGAAAGTGTTGCAGTTACGTACTGGATAGGAATGTAAGCTGCTACAGCCATTTAAGAAATAATTTCTACTAATCTTGCCATGATTAATGTTTAGATACATAAAATTTTCCCTAAATATTGTCAGCACTGATTTCAGTACAGGACACTGCTCACAGTCCTGCTCATCACAGAGGTTCATGAGCAACAACCGGCACACACTGAGATCGACCCCAGTTACGGTAAGGTCCTTCATGAGTTTTCTGCAGACAAGAAGAACATTATTACAATTAGACCTTAGTGTGGAACACTTTCAGCAAAGCCTTGTCACTCTGACTCTGGGGGCAGGAGTAAGAGGCACCTTCTGCTATCAGTCTGTGTTTGTGTGGCTTTTGTTAGTCAAATCCCCCTTACGTAATTAAACCCCAAGAGAATGGTTTCAAAGACAGCTCATTTATGATAAGATTCTGTTGATAGCCAGCTCAAATTGCTTTAAAAAAAAAAATCAAAATAAATAAATAAAATCAACCAAAAGCTTTAGAAGTCAACAAAATAATAATCAGATGTAGACCTGATTGCATAAATGCCAGCTTCTGCTTAGAGACAGAAAAAGACAACGGGTCGCTCCTACAGGCTGGAAAGTTTTTAACCTAAAGACAAAATCCTGCCTTCTGGTCCATAGTACATTCCTAACCCTTCTCTGGAAAACCACCACAACTACTGGTAGGAAATTCCTTAGGAAGTTTGAGAACAGATGTTCACTGTGCAGTAAACCACATCCCTATTCAAAAATAGCTACCCAGAAATAGGTGTGCATCTGCCATCTCACCGTAACATGCAAACTCCATCAATCTGATATTCCGGAGACAGATCCGAGTTAGGGAGCACGTGCAGGGCAGCTAAGCAGGGAGCACACAGGTCTGCCAGACGCCCCCTGACAGCATCTGCCTGCCTGCCAGGGCGCACAGAAGCTGCAAAGCGAGTGCACAGGGTATGTAACGCTGCCCAGAAGCGTCCGGAGCGGGATGAACGCGGTGACGCGGCACAACCCACGCCTTCAGTTGTTTCAGCTGGGTGGACAGACGCCTGCACAGTCGGCACCGCAGACCCTTTGATGCTCCACTCAGGCAGTGGCTTGGTGGGAAGGGCACAGCACACACAGAAAGGAATCCAGGAGCTCACCGCATGTTTTCACCCCGGTCAGCAGGCACCATTCATTCCACAGTCTGCCACATCTCAGCCTAAAGGCTCTGCGTATACACCACGTGTGAACCACCGGGGAAGAGACCCAACGGAGAAAGCCAGCTCCAGCAGTAACCCTCAAAACACAACCCAAAAGAGAGTAACTGGTGGCCTGTGACCCAACGGATTTGTAATAGGCTTGATAGCTATCTTCTGTCACCGCTTTTGTACAGAAAAACACGAGTGACGACATCCAGAGGAAGAAAAAATGTGTTTGCAAGGAGAAATCACTGAAACAGAGCATTGCTGCACTGGCACTTTTCATCAGAAGGCATTACAAGTAATTTTGCAAGTAACTGTTTTGCCTTCCTCATTTTTCCTGAAATACCCTTTTTCCTTTGAATAAAAATTAAGAAAAATGGAAGCAATCAGTTAATTTTGTATTATTTAGAAGCATGAAAATGCAACAGTGATAAATTCAGTGGTCTTGGCAGGACGGTGAACAGGTTGTTTTGACACCCCTTAAAGTCAAATAAGCTTTTCACCAAATTAGCCAACTACAAGCAAAATCGAATGTAGCTTACGTTTTCACTTCACAGACATAAATTACTTCATGCCCATTACAGGAAGGGAAGTCATGTGCCCCAAAACAGCAGCAAACTTTGGCTTAGCAGAGGATTTTCATAAACCAACAGCCTAAGCAACTCCTCAGCACCAAGTCTCTGAACTACCCTTGTCTCCATCGCTGGCCGCTGAAAACTTCTGACGGGCCATTCTCTCCTGACCCGCCAACACTCTCCTCCTCCTCAGGTTGTGAACTCTGGGAACCGAGTCTGAAAACTTCAGCAGTGAAGAGCCTCAACGCGGGAAAAATTTTGATGTCAGTGTCTTTGGTGATGAGGTCACTGGAAGGCTTGATTCTGGGTCTTTTTTCATTCAAGTCAACCACCTCACCTCACACTACCCTGTTACAGAAACCAGGCACACGGATGCTCATGTGAGTCACTGGAGATGGACAGCCAGGATGAGTCATCTTCAAAAGCTGCCTGACATACTATTTCCTCGGGAAAGGGTGCACTGCCTTCTTGGGGTGCCTTCCTTGCCCCACTAGCAACAGAAATGAGCCAAAAGATGAGCTTAGGCCGTCACTGCGGTTTCAAACAGCTAACATGAGGTGAGGTGACTTTTTCCACTGAATAAATCGAGGGCTGCATGAGAGTAAATTTCAGATGTGGAAGAGAAAGGAACACAGCTATATTCTGCTTTCACACCCAGACACCTTCTACCTGGTGTTTCCCAACGTAAGCTTTCCTTTTGGTGGACTACTTCTTTTTGGGATGCTAGCGTGAGTTAGTTTTTTGGGGAAACCACAGGACTGCTGAACTTGTTGAAAATGAGATCCAAAGACAGCAAATGAAGTCTACCAGAATTGAGTCTTTCCCAATCACTGGTACCTTTTATAAAGAATGACCTCAGTTATAACGTCAGCCACAAATCTAACCATTTTTAATTTGCATCTTTAAAAATAGGTACCTGAAATGAACCACCTAATTTGGCATATGAGGCAATGAACACATACTGTCAGTTTAGTGTTGATGCATCCAATGACACACCGCCTTTTGTTTTCCACAGAGGGAATCTTTTCCTTTGAAACCACAATTATCACATCTCTGGGTGCCTGAACAAGGTCATTCTTCCAAACGATGCTAGCAGACTGCTCTGTGCAGATCTGAGTGTCAAAGCCCCATGCTGACTCCCTACCTTATGCTCACTGCAGAGATGGGGGACAAGTTCAACTGAGAATTTCAAAATAGTTCATTGTAACCTTAGTTCTTCCCCATCTGTTCCCATTAAAACATCGACGGGCAGAACGGTTTGCGATTAGCTCATTCCTTCCCGTTCCTAAAATGAGTGAGGTTCCAGAGCAGCTTTGGGGAACCCACAGGGCAGTCAGGCGAGTGCGGATCAGAGCCCGCAAGCAGGGTGAAGGTCAGGCAGGAATACACCCTGCCTGCTCCTCAGAAATGAGCGGCAAGCCAAGGCAGGAGAAGTGGTTCCCGGGCTGCTCCCCTTCAGACTGCCTTCAGCCACCGCCGCCTCCAGAGGCATGGAAGACGACCCCATCTCCCTTCTGTCCCACCAGCCGTGGCCAGAGACAGGCACAGATCAATGGCAAATTCCCCTGTGACCTCAATGCTCTTCCCAGGGTTTGGCCAACCTCTGCTTACTCTAGCAGACTCCTAAGTTCCTCTAGGTCCTGGGGGCAGCTGCACCCTCCTGAAGCCATCATCACTGACCCCACAAGAGGCAGGCCAGCTGACATTAGCCAAAGATTTCGGGCTACCTATCAATGTGGATTCAGAATGCTTTTTTTTTTTTTCCCCCACAAATGGCACATTTTACACAGCTGCTCGGTTAAATTTTTGCTTTGATCAAAGGTAACTCATCGATAAAACATTTCACATTTTGCTTTATTCTAAATTGGCATAAATGGCAAATACTCAGATTTCTGGTTAAAAACGTCAACAATCTCCTTTACATTTAAAGGCTTCTACTGTTCCTTGGTAGATTTTGGATACCAGGCACTGAGGTTTTAGACACATTTAAGATGTGGATCCTCACTTTTCTGCTTCTAATTTCCATTCAGGACAACACAGTCACCAGGAATATTACAGAGCCAATTGATTGACATTAGTTATGCAGCTGATCTGCTGGTGTAAAACACAGAAAAATGAGCTGAGCCAGTACTAAAATTTTACTTATCACCGTATTAAAGCTCTGCGGTGCACTTTTTGTAGCCTGAAGTAATCCCTCTGAAAGTTCAGGAGTTCACCACGCTTCTCTGCTAATACCAGCATGTGCCTTTGTGAGTTCAGATACTTAATATGCCCCTTCTCAATATACAATTTACTCTTTCAACAAATACTGTTAAAAGCAAGCTGTTGTTCTCCTAAAACCCACAAAGGCTGCATTAAACTGCGAAATCATGTCCCTCTTGGTGGCTGTACGTTGGCCAGTCTATACTTCTACAAAAGAAGCCCATCCTTGCTACCCTTAATTATCTTTATTTCGAGGGAAGCATTCCCAAAGCCAGTAGTAAACATTCCCTGACTTTCACCAAATGCTGGAAAACCAAGGCTGTTGTCAACTTCCAGCTGCACATGGGGAAAGTGTTGAGGTAGGGATTTACTACGCTGGGAATTTTTAGGTATCTGGGCACTATCAAGAGAATCACAGTCCTTGGAGAAAAACGGCAAGAAGAGGCAATTACAAAATGAAAGCTGGAGGTTACCCAGACAGAAACTGCTACAAAAAATAGGTCAGATTTTTTTTGCCACGATTTTTTTGGAATGTCATTATTGAGAATACTTCTCCACAGCAATTTTTATTGATACCCTGGAAGTTTGTACTTTGCGCTACAGACTTCTTCCTTGCCCGATGACCAGCCTAGCTAACAGACCCAGGTGTACTGTGGCTAACCACTACCAGCCTTTCAAACCTGCGTGTTTGCCAATATGCACAGGAACTGGGTGTACCCCAAAACCACAATCTGGCTGCTGCAGCACTGATGGCTAAACTAAGTTCAGGCGAATGGAAATTTCTGAGCCATGCACATTTCTCCAAGACTACACGTCCCATTGAGAAATAAACCCCAAAAGGGTATGCAAGCATCCCCCAAAGCCCAACCTAAGAACGCATCATGCACTTTTGCTTGGTGGAATCTTAGCTCCTTGTTTTAATTGCAGTAACTCACCTCTCCTTTACTGAGCCATAAAAAAGCAGCTGGAATGGCCCCTCCAGCTGGTACACATTCCCAATTGCAAATGTTATCGAAAAACCTCAATGTTCCACAAAATACATATTCAGCAACCAGATGGGTCAAAAGTGCAACTAGCCAAATTTGGAGCACCAGCTCGGGAAATGACCTCTGGGGGTAAAGAAACTTTTGAAATGAATGGCCCGTTCATTGTACTACGAAACAGATGAGCAGGGAGAAATGCAACAATGCAAAGTCTGCACTAAAAATTGTGAAAAGAAAACTGTGTGCAGCTGACAAAATGGTAGATTTTAGGAAACGCTTTCCATTCATGGCTGTTCGTGTAAGAAGGAAAAAACCCACCAATGGGGATTTCCTGCGCGCACGCAACGGAACACAAACAAAGCCCTTCAAAAGCATCTGTTTGAAATAACCCAAGGTTAGAAAGAGCAGCAGCACTAAAAATGTCTTTGAACAGAGATAATAAGAAAAAGCTGCAACAAAGAACAACAGGAAACTTAAAGGCCATTTATTAAAATAAACTCCTCATGTATATCATTATCGTGTTCAAGGGCACATGCCGCTGTTCCCTGCCTGCACTGCTGGATTCCGCATGCCACGCAGGAGTGTTATCAGCCTGCATGGATCTGCAGCCCAGTCAGCTTGGTTTCCTGTTGTAGAGGCACTGAGCTTTTAAACATCACTGCTTAAGAAAATGAGGCTGATTCAACCTGTCTTTCCATCTCTAGAGACCACTGAAACTGTCACTCAATTTCAAACGACGCCGAAGAGATTTCTAAAACATTAAGTCAGTACCCATGGCATGACAATAATGGCCAATGCACATGCCCAAACCCTCAATGAGGAAAGAGCAGCATAACCTCTCCACGGTGTCAGACAACAAAGAACCTGAAGAGAGCCTCAGCTCCAACACAGAAGAAACCCGACTTCAGGAGTGCCACACTTGCAACGTTAAAAGGCTCAGGGGGAGTATAGTACGGTCACTCCTCCCTCCCTCTCCGCACCTGGACGAAACCAGGCTACCCAAGTCAACCTACGTGCCAGGTTCACACATTTGAAAACAGATAAAGAAGGAACGGTAGAGAACTTTCCCCCATATTTGGAAATTTGCTTTGAAAAGCTGCCTCTAAAATTACTGCTGACAAACAGAAAGGCTGAGAAAAATCATAAAATGCCAACAAAAGTTCTGCTGCCAGAAAAACTGCCCACAGAATTCACGTTCATGGATTAAAACTAAGGGGGGGGGACACACACGACTGTTGTTGAATATTGTGTTGTTTTGGCTTAGGATTTACACAGGTCGAGTCATAACTGATGCTCTGGAAGTACACCAAAAATATTCCATTTCATATGGTATCCCTCAGCTTCGACCCACATAACATGACTGATACAAGCTCCTGGAGTTTCTTTCCTACGGAAACATCGCTCACTTTCCAAATTACAAAAGTACAAAGTCACATTTGCAATATTTTCCATCTTTGACGCTTTTTCTAAAACTGTCTAAGATGAGATGCACAGGAATTCAAACACTGGAGCAGAAAGAGAGCTAGCCCCGTAACCACTAACATGAAGTAACTGTTGAGGAGGAAAAAAGGAAAAAAGTGAATAAAAACAAAGCAACAAACTTCAGCGAATTTAAACAAACTTGTAATACTTCTCTACCCTTTGCAGTGTTGAACAACCTCTGTAAAATAAGACTTTGTTAACATTCTAGGAGGTAACTAGTCAAGAAAAAGCTCTTTGTAAACATTCAGCCTTACACTCTTGGTAGCATCAGGGGCGTGTGCACAGTGAACACATGAGAAAACGTTATCTGAGACTCAAAGGAAGAGCGCTACATAGGCCTTTCTCAAGTGGTGTTGGGAAGGAAGAGGCTAAAAGCCATGCCTGCGCTCTTCCCAGAACAATTTGAAAAGGGGCAGCAAACCATGTGTGGAAGCCCAGAATTAACTACAAGCCAGACACAAATCCCAATTTCTTTACTTAGAAAAGCACTCTGGAAATAGTTTCTCCCCTAGCCCTCGCATCCCTTCGGATGAGCTCTTTCCCAACTGTTTCTTACAGATGGAAAACTCCAGCTACAGTATTTTACTTCAACTTACCAAAGGCCCTTGCGGGACTGCTGAGTTTCTGTAGGGCATTACCAGACAGCACTACATAAGCACTTGGAATACTTCCGACACAGCACGCTTGGGATTCAGGTTCACTGTCAGTGTGGTCTCATTGACTTACAAATTACAGTCAGGATACATATTTCCCTGAACAAAAAACCAAATTTTTTTCAAGGGAGAAAGTGGTGGGTTATGCTCAGCAAGACCAGGACTTTCTCTTCAAAAAAACCACAGGGGTTGCACCCCTGTCTTTATTTCACTGTGTTAAGTTAGTGTACCCTGATCATCTTCAGGGAAACATACTCTTTTTTCCTGTGAGGAGTGCAACAGCACTGAAAAACCACAAAACAGAGGCTCCTGTGAAGGCACTAGCACAGGCAGATTACGTATCACATCCCAGCCCAGTGGCCACGGGCCAAGAGAATCACCAGCTGCCAATAAATATTTAAGTTAATAATTCATAGTCCAGTAGGGAGCAGCATGAAGCATGCTAAGGTAGTGTTCAAACTCTGAATTCTGAACAAAATCTTCGTGAAATTACACCCTGGGATGCTTTTTTTGTATTTTTGTGCCACCGTGGAACCCACTGCAATACTGATTCTATCATCAGGGCATGCTTCCTTCCTATGTAGGGAATTTGTACCGAGTATCATTTACATCTTGCTGCATCCATCTTATAAAGTTGGAATGTATTGGTAAGGAAAAGAAAATTAAGAAAGAGGGTAAACATTTGCTGGTGATACCCCCAGAAAGTAACTGCCCTGAGTAAACAATACAGGACGGCATTCCCCAGCGCCACACGGCTTCAGCTGTACACGGACTCCGCGGAGCCCTCAGAGCACGCCATCTGCTTCCTCAAAGGTGGGTCGGTAAAAGCAATGGCGGAGGTCATTTTTGAAACCCACAAATTGTGGGGAGAAGCACGGGATTTAAACAGAAGTCAGAGGTATTGATTCAGGGAACGTCACAGACAAACAGGCAGAGGTGCAAGCTGCGGGGTAGCTGCCTCTTCTGGGAGTTGAGACAACGTCAAATCACTGCAGACACAAAGTTCACCACAGCTGAGGGGACACAAACATGAAGATACAGATTCTGTAATGAAAACCTGGCAGCAATCTGGCAAAGCTTTAGGCATAAAGCTTTACATCTTGATGTAAAGACGGAATTTTAAAACACTGCGCTGCCTAAAGAAGCATAAACGCCTCTTTTCTCCAACTGCTTCCTTACGAGTGCATGTTCTTCAGCTTAAGGATAGGTGAGCTTCCCGCTGGTCTCTCCCACCACTTGTTGCCACCTGAATCAATAGCCTTGGGGCGCTGCATCTAGACTGGGGTCCTGTAATTTTTATTCTCAGACTTCCCTTCCTGTCCAGCTCCTCTCCCACCTTATCATCCGCTTTATACCGCCAGCGCAGCGGCAATGATCAGAAGTCCAAAAGTCCCCAGGTCCTGTTTGGCTCCTACATGACGTGCTTACGTGCCAAATAGGAGGCCGAGGGGCCTTTGATGGAGGGAAACACGAAAACCAGAGTGCGTGCACCATCCCGTGGGAGCTTCACGGTGCTGTCACTGTTCCAGTGTCCCAGCGCATTCTGCCAGTAGGCCAAAATGCCTCAGGACAGGACCCAACGTTTCTTCCAAATGCTGAGTGTTCTTGGACCTAAGGTGGGAGCTGCAACATAGCCTGGGGACTGGCTGTGTGACTCAAGTCAGCAGTGTCTCAACACAACCGTACTACGGGCAAAAAACGTCCTGACCTTAGTCTACAAAGGGAGGACAAAGGCAAAGGTGGGCACGAGCAGCTACCTGGAGTCAATCCTCACCACTGCCAATGCCAACCATCTGACTCTGTGACCCATGGCCAGGAGATACTGTTCCTGGTTCAGTATTTTCAGTCGTTGTCTTTCACCTCTGGCACTTGTCAAGGTGGGAGTTTCACTTCTCTAAATTTTGCACCCAAACATGTGTACAGCAGACACTTTAGAACAGCAGGACAGAGCAATGCACAGAACTGAGAAAAATTCCAGGAAAGAGAAAAATACACCAAAAG
>NW_010239012.1:39078-39382 GCF_000690775.1 Eurypyga helias | reverse complement strand
TCGGTGCCCTTCGGACCCCCTGGCTCGGGGAACACGGGGGAAGGGGGTGCCCGTCCTCCGGGGTGAGCGGGGCAGAAGGGGATGGAAAGGTCCGGAGCCGTGGGAGTGACCAGCGGCTCCCGGTGCACCTTCACTGATGCTTTCCAGATTCGGCTTTATCTTAAATCTCTTTCCCAAAGGAACAGGGCAGTTCAAAGCATCTCTGCTGCGACGGTTGTTTATCCTTGTGTACGGCTGCCACTTCCCCGCCATTCATAAAACGGAGATTAACGACGACAGGCTGTGATGAAGTAACGCGGGAGGG
>NW_010239012.1:1446-39036 GCF_000690775.1 Eurypyga helias | reverse complement strand
CAGGGGAGAAAACCTGCAAAACGGGGATGCCTCGGCGGAGTGCTTGGCCGCTGCGTTCGCTTTGATCGTCACATAACTTCCTGCAAGTATGAAAGGCTCCAAGGAAACAGGAGTGTGCAAATCAGACATACTAGCACTTTCACCTGTAGTATAAATAACCTCCTTTTATAGCCAGAAAGGTCAGGGACGTGTGAGCAACAGATGGTACTCACATATTCTTACAGCCGGAGAAGTCAGGGATATACAAGTAACAAACCATAACTCCTCTATCAAACCAGCACAGAAATAATAAAGGGGTGTAGGGGACTCAAGCAACCCCCTTCTATATTCTGTTCTGGCACAGGCAACATATGAACTAGTCACTTCACCACTCTGTGCCTCAGTTTCCCCTGTCTGTAACAGGAAGACCCTAATAGTAAAATAAATAAATATTTCAGATCCCCATTAAGCTGCTAATCCCTTTGGTATGTTGTCCTGTACCCAGAAGAAGGCTGGTGATAGATGGACTCTTACTTGGGAAACTCTGGGGCTCGTCAGAAGTTTTCCCTCACTTGCGCAGCATCTGCAGGCACGGTGGTCTGCCGTACGCGCTGTGAACCACCAACTTCAAGGTAGTTCCCCAGTCTAGGTGTCACTGCATATTCCTGGCCACAGTTAAGCAAAAGAATTCTGCATGACCGACTTTTTTTTTTCCCCTGCTTGTTTTTGTTTTTGCTATTGAGAGGATGTTTTAGATGTTTATTCCTTTGTAATTACTTCTTTCCTTTTATACAAATAATGAGTAAGCAAAGACAAGACTTGCTGTCTTGAAGCCAGTGGAAACTGTGGGTGTTTCTTGCAGGAGTAAGCCCTTGTCTCTCTCCCACAGACACTCTGATTTGGAGATAGCAGGAACAAAAGCCGGACCTGGGTGCTTGGACCCAAGCGCTCAGGAGACACCTGTCTCCACAGTATGTGCTTTACCCTCCTGCCCCAAGTGGAAACTATCCAGTGACAAGGTCTGGAACAAAGAGAGGTTTGCGCTGCTGTAACCCCTGTGATGTCTGTCTATAGATAACATAGGATTTAGTTTACCACATTCCAGGAGTCGTCACAGTCCCTCCAAAAAGGTCATTAAAAAAAAAAAAGAAATTGAATCATACCCAGCATGGAGCCAAAATCCTTTGGGTGATTTCCAGCCAGCATCCAGGTGTCGTGACTTCAGAAGAACTCTGATTTTAAAAGGATCCCTATATAGACTTGGGATAAATATGGATCCAGAAAGTTTTTTTCCAGAACTTTTGTTATTCGATGCAGATCTGATTCACTACCCGAACTGTTTAACTGCCCTCTCTGCCTTTTCTTTAATGCCTGCCACCCACATAGCACCGTATCAACACACTGTACTATCTTTTTAATTAAAAATATTATAGCAGCCTGCATATGTTTTCATTTAAGTCATGCAAACAGCCTTGTTAATTTAAACAAGGTAACCTGCAGGTGAAGCTAATCCTGTACTCAGCTCTCTGCCAAAGCAGAGCCCGAAGTTTTATATACAATAGACTTTAAGTGTGATCAATAGTAGATAGAAAAGAGATTAAACAGCATCGTGTGACAACCTCCATGCTTTGGGGTTGGTAACCCTATTACCACAGAATACATTAAGGTTGAGAGTTTCGTCATTTTGTTTCATCCATTTCATCCCAGCTTTAATGACCATGCAGCCGGGGCCATCCTGAAAACACAGCTTGCTTCCTGGAAAGTGTTGAAGGGTGGCAGCGGTTAAGGAAACACTGAAATGTTCCTGTTGCCTCAGGGAAGGAGTGATCTGGGACTGTTTTCATATATAGCAAATAAGCAGAATGTGATTTCTCGTGCGAGGGTTGCTTTTCCTTGTGCAGGGTCATGTTAGTTTTGACTTGCCTGACTCAACCACGTATGAAGTTGATTAAGATGCACACTACATTTTGGAATGCTCTCAAAGAAAAGAATGAGGAATTCAATGTAGTAAAGTGCTTATCAGAAGTTTTATTTATACTGTTTATGTAGGAAGATGCATTGTTTCCTGTAGTTCATTCATAATGATGTTGTTAAATTAATAATACAAATTCAAGTCTCTTTTCTGGATTTGGCTGGTAGACAGAATAGCTCAGGAGCAAACGTTGATCACTGCCTCCAAAGAGACTCTTCCAGAAGCCCATTTCTATAGTGCAAAAGCACAACCTCTGCACAGCACAGAACAGGAGGACAAGGCACCCCGGGCTCTTTAGAAATACGCTGAGGTCATTTGAAGAGCTCACAAGGTCTTGAGCAGTTAAAATATTACCCGACTACTCACAGACCTCAGTCAGAGCAATTGTATTAGGCTCAACACAGATGCACAGAGATCTTTGAAAGTTTAATGGTGATCCTGAAGATAGATGATTGCTTTTCCCTACTTCCTATCCCCACCTTTAAAAGAACCATGACAATCATGTTGGGGTGGGGTTTTTTTTTTGTTTCTTTAAGATGTTTCACTGGATTCTTCAGTGGTATACACTGTGATTTTTGCTAATCCGTTTACAACTGACATTTTCATCAGTGCGTTTTCCATCTGCTTCAATTAAAAAACAAGTAACCAGTTATTGTAAATAGTCTTAATCCCACTACAGCATTGTGTTTGCATCAAGTACCTTGGTGGCAACTCCACCAGATCTCCAGCTGTCGGCATTGACATGTTCAGGGGGATCAGGGCAGGACCGAGGGTGTAAACAAACAGAAAACAGATGTTTTGAAGCACAACTTGGGCCTAAGATACTTTCTGGATTTTAAAGGCCTCGTGCTGGTCATCTATGAACTAAACTTCTTTCCAGGTGAATGCCCTTGTTGAACCTGTCTAGATCCAGACTTGTACCTCTAAGGGATATAGCACAATCCAAGCTCAGCTGCTAAGTACTCACCCAGGCTTGGACAACGTGGGGATTTCCCATGCCATGTCAACTCCAGGAAGCATGTAGAGCAGTGTCCCACTCAAAAAAAACCCCAAACCAACCAACCAACCAAAAAAACCACAAACAAACTCACAAGCCAGAGGCAGATAGTTGAGAGCTGAAAATAAAGTCTGTAAAGGCTGGGTGAGGGAAAGAATAAATAGGCAAAGGCAAAGCATGAAAAAAGCTGTAATGGATGATCCTTGGGCCTGCAGGAAGCAGATCTGGGACAGTGAGAAAGAGAGAAAGAACAACAAAAAAAAAAAAAAAAAAGAAAGACGAAGAAGCCAAGGAAAACCAGGGAAGATAAAGAAGCTGAAGAAACGTCAGGGAACGTTGCAGCAGGGGCTGAGGTCTGCCAAGGTCTAAACAGGCAGTACATCCTGAAAGAGGGTGGTAGAGCAGCCAGCAGCGCATCTGTCAGAGCAGGAAAGAGGTTGGAAAGGATGCTGAGAAGAGAGTAGGTCGCAGCAGCACCCACTTATGTTTGGGTGGCAAAGAGCAAAGGATAAGAAGAAGCAGGGCTAAAAAGCTGGGGGAAGATATTTATGCTTCTTATTTCTTTGTTCCAGCCGTCCTGTGTTGTGTCTTGAAAAGATGAGAAAATGTGAAAGTTAAAATATTTCATCTGTTCTGCCTAGTAGGTACAAGGTGTTATCTTACCTCTGGAGCCAACATGTGAAGTACGCCACAAAACATGCATTAAATAAAAACATTGAGGCAGAGGGAAGATACTTCTCATCACAAACACTATTACGGCACTTCATCCATCCAGGAGACAAAAGGTCTCTGCTGTCAGAGGCATTTTGAGTAAAACACGTTAATGAAGGACCAAAGCAGTTGAAATGTGATGCAACTGTTTTTCAAAACAGCCATGGAAAAAGGGACCTTGGAAAACATGCAATGGTGACCAACAGGCCTTGCCTCCAGAGAACATAACAGCTGCAGAAAGGAATTGCCCCAGACCGCTTCCTCCATTTCACAGATAATTACAGGTCTCATCTCAGATTAGCAGCAAAAATAAACACCTTTTGAAAATATCAGCTGAAACAATAGCACCGCTGACCAAGCAGAAAATCGGCAAACGATAGCTCTAATCCACCAAAAACAAATCCTGACGGATACATGGGACATGGCATGACGTTAACCAGAGCCGACTTATTTTCTCGAGGGTTAGGCTTGAATTCCATTTTGTTATAAGAGATTAGAGCTGAAGAATGTGAAATCTTCCATGGCATCCCAGCTATCAAACACCACCGGCCTCTGAGGTGCATATGCGCTTTTTGTCAGTCCGAGTTCCTTTGACAAGGCTTGGGCCATCGCTCTGAGTGCATGGACAGCAGGATAAACAGATCACTTCCACTCAGTCTTTGCAATAGTTGGAATGAAGTCCCTGTCCTCCTGAGCTTTATGAGGTTTTCCACCTGAAGTAGCAATTGATCCTGTGATGGTCACCCCACAGCAGTACTATGCTCTAGAAGCCCTGGGTGGTGAGGAAGACTTTGGAAGGCCACTGATGGAGAAACCACTTTTTAACCACAAACACAAATACTCACACAGTTCCCACATGTGCATACAAGAAACAGAGTAGGTGGGACACTAGATCTGATGATACAAATTGAACTAAAATTTGAGCACTCGTTCTTTTCTTTGCAAATGCACATCACGGTGGCAGCACAGAGGAAGACGGTCCGAGGAAACACTCAATTTTAAAAACAAATTAGGTAGTCCTTTGATTAAAAAAGCTGTAGAAGATTAAAAAAGCTACAGAAGCCCTAGTTTAGCATGCAAGGTGCTGGCAAAGAGTGCAACACTGAAGATCATTGCACGTGCATGCCACCAAAACAGCTCGTAAATGGCCATACCCTAACACGCCCACCTCCACCCCCAGTTTTGAATCATGATGGATCCCCATCTCGGTGGGGGCTTGTCTTTGAAAACTGCACGCCGAAAAGTGCATAGACTAGTCATAAAAGCTCGAGCAAGAGGAGATTTTCGTGAGACAACTGTGTTAATTGAAAATTTACAACTAAAGGGTGTTTTGATTGTTTGTTTGTTTTTAATTATATATGGTTAATTGACAAGCTTTTATTTTGGAATATGGAATACTGCTCACAGAAGAACAAAAATTATTCCGTTTCAGTCAATGGATTGCAAATGCTAGGAAAGATGTTCCAGTGAGTAAGGCATCAAGCCACATATGTGGAAGCCATCAGAAGAAAGTGGATGAAGAAACCGTCCAAAAATGTGCATTTCAACATGCTCACACACAGGCACACATATAATTCCCATGCATACAAGCAAGCAAAACAGTGGAGAAAATGCTTTCCATTACTTCCTCTGCCTCAAACTGCTTGCACGACCTTGGGTAAATGACGTAGACCCAGACCTTCCACAGTCTAAACAACTCTAGGCATGTGGGTCCTAATCTCTGAACCTCAGCACACTGTCTAAAACATGACCTAATCTTTTCTTTCCCACATTTGGTCAGGTTTGCTTATGTAAAGTCTAAGGTATTTATTTGAGGGGCAAAATTTGACCCTGATGACAGTATGAAAATAATAAATTACACCTTTAAAAGTGCAAAATACACCTGTTGTGTATAAAAATAGATATTTTGCTCTCTAGAACACATAACTGTAGTTTCCTGCTTCTTCAAGTAGCGCTGCACACTGCAGTGCTAATCTTGCTGCGTTGTTCCAGAGTTGCTAAACCAAAATTTCTCCATTATGAACTCATCCACAGCAGGTCGCAGTGATCTCAGGTGTCAGCCACAGCCTGGTCCCTGCACTCAGAGCCGCCTGCTGCCTGTGATCCCACCTGCAGAGCTGGCAACTTTATCTCATGTGCTGTGCGGCTGGTGTACGCACACCTACAGCTTGACACATCCCAAGGCAACTCAGGTACCTGCGGTTACACCTGTGAAAAAGCTGCTTTTCCACATCTCACCTTAGAATTGCTTTAAAGTACTGCCCATATCCGAAGCTATGCAGGGAAGCTGAGGAAGGTCAGTGGCGCAGGGGGTAGCAAAGCAGCCCTCATGCTGCTTTGCTCACGGCAACCCTCGGAGCCCGCGCCAAAGCAAACGCAGCCTGGAGACGGTACACGTGCCCCTGCTGTGGCATCTCCCCCCAGCTGTATTTTCTTTGGCTTGAGCTTCTGCAGAGCTGTAGGCACTCTCCCGTGGCAGATGCATTAACACGAATGCCACTGAATGGAAATCCCGAAGTCTGAGCCCTCTCGGAGAGCGCAGTGTCCCTGTTCATTTAGTTCTGGAGTTCTTGTTCGTATAGTTATGGGCAAAGCCAGGTGCAGGGAGGCTTGAGAAACGTATGGGTATGCCAGAGTGTTTGAAATCTGCCTCTCTTGCGGTGCTAACTGCACCTGCCCTGTTTGGAAAAGCCAGGACACACAGGCATGCATGCACACGCCGCCCCAACCCTCACCTCCAAATCGACTCCAAATGAATGTTTTAACTTGTGTGTAATTTATAAGTAGGCAAATGGAGTTTACCCAAACATAAACGCCCTCTGCTCGCAGATTGAGGTAGATTATTTAGACTGGAAATCAACCTGTCACAACAGCAGAAACAACAGCTTTGCACTGGCAGTGCAGTTTTCTGTGCCATGGAAATAACGGTATGTTTCACGCTTTCCATCTCCTGTGCGCTGTTTTTGTCTCCTTATTAGTACTGATACGTTTCTTTTTCCCCACCGATTTCCTTCTAAATGAGGCAGATTTTACCACAGTTTCACTCTGCCCTTTGGTGCAACACATGTAACTCATCACAGAAACGGGCTCAATTCAGATCAGTCACCCATTTCATTGAAGTTAATCTGGCAAAACACAAGTGAAAAAAAGAAGAATATGACCTTCACTCCGCAGCTTGTGACAGCTCACTCACTGCTTATTTATTCTGCACTCCTTGCAAAAACACTCCACACATTCAATCACATCTCAAAGAAAGGGGTCAAAAGGCAAGTGTTTTTAAACTGTCTCAGTTAAAGAGTCCCTTCCCATTAAAGCCATGCTGGTTGTGTCAGAGATAAAAGACTGTTTTCTATGAGGACTGACCACTCTGACAAATCAACGATAAATTACTCAGAAATAGGCTCTGTCACACTGACTGCAGGAAAATGAATCTCCAGACACCCTCCATGATCAGCAGTGGATGCTGTGTAATTCTGCTGATGGCTGTGTGAAAAAGTACACGGGAGTACTTAAATCTTTTAGTGCCTATTTCAAGAGCAACGGTACTGCTTCTGGCCTGATCCTACTGTGGATGGCTGAAGACGAATTACTCAGAAATAGGCTCTGTCACACTGACTGCAGGAAAATGAATCTCCAGACACCCTCCATGATCAGCAGTGGATGCTGTGTAATTCTGCTGATGGCTGTGTGAAAAAGTACACGGGAGTACTTAAATCTTTTAGTGCCTATTTCAAGAGCAACGGTACTGCTTCTGGCCTGATCCTACTGTGGATGGCTGAAGACGAAGAAGTTTAAGGCAGTTGCCATTTAAAAATCAATGACACAAAAAAAACCCAAAACCTCAAAACTCAAAAATCTATTATTTTGAGCTTTTAAAGTGCTGGCTTTCAGTGATCAGTGATGAATGTGAGAGACTTCAAAGTTTGTCAAGCACAGGCAAGAAGCAAATGGAGCATGTTGAGAAAGGTAATTTTCCTGCCAGAAAAGGGGGAAATCCACATTTAGATGTCCATTCACTGAAGTGTTAATTGTTAGCATAAATACAGAATTTTGCCTTGAGAAGGACCTTTCTCTCCAAAACAAGCAATTTACATCTGGTTTGACTCCAGGCTAAAAGCGTCCTAATCCTTGTCTATCACTACAAAGCTGATTGGCCTCAGCAAGAAATTGCAGGTGCTTTACACCAATGAATCTGAGACACATTTCTTTTCACAATTACCTCTCTGCAGGTCTTTTACTATTACAAGCAGTCAGGGCTTGATCTCCTGCATGCCTTGCATCTTACAAGGAGATCTTTCAAAACTCATCACTCCAACTCCTTACACACTCACCCAAGCACCAATGCTGCTTTTTGCCGTCTGGCTTCTGCTTCTCTTGTCACCTGTACCAATCGCACAACTTTACAGCAACCATTAGACTAAACTGAGAAGGAAGGCATTTCTGGAGACAAATCCCACAGTTTGGTTCCCATTCTCCATCCACGTATGTACACTGCGATCCAAAGATGGGATAGCAGCTCAGAGGAGTGTCAATGCCAGCTCAAAACACAGGTGGCTGAAAATTCATGTTCTCCTGTCTGACCCTCATTGCCCAGTGTGCAAACGGACACAGCAAGAGTCTGCAGCAGCTTAGCAGCAGCTGTGAAGGGCTTGCACTTATCCCAGAGCATGGGTTTGAAATCTTCTGTGTTGTCTTTTACAGGGGTTTGCACTGGGCATGACCGACAACACAAACAGAGAACAGACAACCTCTTTTGACACAGAGGTGACGTAGATCACTACAAGGTTCCAGTGGTGATGCTTCACAACTTGGGTGACCACTATAAAATCAAAGCAAATAGTTTCACTGAGGTGCTCACAAGCGAACCTGGATGCACAGGTGGGATTCTCTGTACGGCACCAGGAACAGAGGGATCTGGGTTCAGGTATCCGCTTCCTCACAGCCGGTGGGCAAGCTACTGGGGTGCAGACCCCCAAAGCCACAGAGGCTCCACACTGCCAGGGAGGACAGCATGCATTAGACATGCCAAGACCTTCTAGGATCCAGGCCTCAGTCCCTTTGTGCCCCTCTCTATCAGACCCCGCAGGAGACTGACAGTGCCTGGTGATTAAGACACCTTCCAGGTGTCTTCAAGGCAATACAGAGTGAGGTCTTTAAGATCTCAGGACACTGTGATAACAGGGATCCACGTATTTGCATAAGGCAAAAATAAGAAGTCAACTAGATCTTTTAAGGTGCTTAACAATGTCCAGCATCTCCAGCAGAGCTCTGGAAGGACCAAAACACTGGAGAATTAAGTTACTTTGTTCTTGAAATTCCAAATGATTCTTTGCAGCCAGCAAGTTGTATGTCTCTTTTTTGCTATGTATCAAGTAATAGCTTTTCCAGGTCCATCCTTCAGGAAAAAAAAAAAAAAAGGAACAGACATACACAGAAAACAACTGTCTGTCGAACAATATTTAGTTTGATTTCTCAAACTGGTGAGGATGATTTAAATTCTCCAGAAAATGAAACATATTTTTATATTATGACTCTGCAGCTATTACTTACCAAAGTTAGGTCAACTATTTTCCTGCCTAAAAAACTAATGGTCAGAACAGAAGAGCAAACAAGGAGCAATCCTGACAGTAACTCATTTCTACTGAACAACAAGGAAAATTAGCAGTGCATACCTTGGCACTTTGCTGAACCAAGCTGCCTTTCCTTGCTGACTCTTCCTTCAGGCACCATGTCCAAACATTTCCTTGGAATACGTTCCTAGTGTGTGCAGGAGCTATTTATAATCTACAACACTTATTTTTGGATTAAATACATCTAGGTGGCTAGTTGCCATGAGAGCAAAGGGAGTTTCAATAAATTACAAGAATCTCTATGAAATATTACACTTGGGATAAGGCATTTCCAAGCCGGGCTTGGAAACAGGCTGTCAGACATGGTGTGAGCAGGCACAGCACAGAAACTGGCTGAGTGATACCAGCCTCGCTCTCCTGGTGTCTTCTGCCTGTTTTGGTAAGTTATCCCTCTAGATTCTCCTCCAGGCCAGTATGAAAGAGCAGGCAAGAAGAAGCTCAGAAGGCTCCTCTGTTTATTCCGTACCTGCCCTGATTTTAGATGTGTCCGTCGGATGGAGTCAGTCCCAGTACCAACCAACTGCCTCCTGCAGAGGAGAAGAAATGTTTGAGGACTCTCTGTCCGACACCTCCTGTCAGCCACTGACGTCTCCCAGTTTCTCTCAGATGTGTGGTTTGTAAAAGACGACGCTGGCCCCTAAAACATTTGTTCCCAGGCTTGCTGCCTTCTCCTCCCAAGACTTCTTGCTCTCTTTCCCCCCACCCATCCATCCCAGATTTCCCAGCCCCCTTGCCTTGGTTGGCATCGGTGCCTCCTTGCCCACAGCAGCACTGGTTGGAGCTGGGGTGACAACTGCCCAGTGCAGCATCCACCCTTGATGTGGGCAGGGCTAATGGCATCAACCGCCTCATAGTGGACCCGATTAATGTGTAACTGTAACAGCACCTTCTCCCATTAGTGATACAGCCTGAAGAGAAGGGAATGCATTTGTTAACTAATGGTTAGATATGCCAGCTATGCTACTTTGTGCTATCCTGTAATGAAGGGTGGATAATCATTAATAGTGCAACAAACTAGTAAACGAGCTCATGCATGTTTTTTCTCCGGTTGCTCCTGATTTACTGCAGTCTTTACCAATCTCAGTAAAATAATCTGGGCACTCAGCATGTGTTGTTGCAACCCTAGCTTGTGCTGACAAAGCCCACTGTATGTGTATATCTAACATCCAGATGCTGCAAAAGCTCCAGTTAGCCCTTCACAACTGAAAGAGTGCAAGCCTGCCTTTCCTGACATGAAATCCTTTTACTTCCAAAATGTGCACTCTGGTGACAAATTACATATACATTTGTATCTATCCTCCTGGCCCAGCTATAATCACTGCTCTCTGCATTCTGCGTTTTCCCAATCCAGAGTTTTCATGAGAAATGTGTCTCTTTCTGCTCTGTGGACAGTTACATGAGTGCTTGGCAAGCTGCGATCTTCGTGGCACCAGTGCTCGGATCTTGTGGCCCCACTTTGGGCCATGTTTGTTTGTAATGGAGAGATTCCTTGAATGTTTCTGTTGAGAAGTGCCATGGGAGATATGTTACTAACAAAGTGACAAACGCCAGGCTAGTTTCTGCCATTCTGGAAATCAATGGCAAAGCTCCTACTCAGGCTTCTACCAAAGTAGAATCGTGTTGACTTTTAACCAGATGTATGCCACAGAGTGTCAAACCTGTGAGTTAGCTGGGCTCATTGAAAGAGCTTTAAACTAGATTTAAGTGGCAAAGAGAAAAAAACAGGCTTACTAAAGATTGTGTGCTGGTGTGCTGTCTGAGGGCAGCACGCCCATGTTTAAGGGATGGTGTGCTAGTGAGGTCCTTCAGTCTGCTATCCCGGTGGAGGTAGGGGATGGAGATCCATGCAACAGCAAAGGCACAAGGGTTACTGATGTGTTAAAAGCCTCAGAAGTGCCTGAGAATAGTCACGTGGGAATTAGGACTTCTCCCACCAAAAAGGTGGTGGGATCAGTAGCCCAACTTAAGTCCATCTACACCAATGCACACAGAATGGGCAACAAACAGGAGGAGCTGGAAGCCATTTCATGTTGGAAAACCTATGATATAGTTACCATCATGGAAACATGGTGGGACGAGTCACACAACTGCAGTACTGCAAATGGATGGCTATAAACCCTTCAGATGGATGAGCAAGGAAGGAGAGGCAGTGGGGTAGCCCTGTGTGTAATCGAGTGTTTTGTTTGTGTAGAGCCTGATGATGGTGATGATAGGGTTGAGTGTTTATGGGTGAGAATGGGGGTGAAGGCCAAGAAGACATATGTGATGAAGGGGGGTCTGTCATAAACCACTCCACTAGGAGGAAGAGGCAGATGAAATATTCTATAAGCAGCTGGAAGAAGTCTCACAATCACTAGCCCTTGTCCTCAGAGGGACTTCAACTGACCAGATATCTGCTGGAAATACAATACAGCAGAGAGGAAACAGTCTAGGAGATCCCTGGGATGTGTGGAAGAGAAATTTCCTGACACAGCTGGTGAGGGAGCCGATGACAGAGCTGGGGAGGGAGCCGATGACAGAAGGTGCCCACTAGATCTGTTGTGTGTGAACAGAGAAGGACTTGTGGAGGATGTGACAGTTGGGGACCATCATCTTCGGCATAGCCATCACTAAATGACAGAGGTTTATTCATGGAGAAGTCAGGAGGAGGATCAACAGAACTGCTACCTGGGACTTCCAGAGGGCAGACTCTGGCCTATTCAGGACCCTGGAGGACAGAGTCCCTTGGGAGGCTGTCCTGAAGGGAAAAGGAGTCCAGGAATGCTGGACATTCTTCAAGAAGGAAATCCTAAAGGCACAGGAACAGGCCATCCTCCTGTGCTGAAAGACAAGCTGGCAGGGAAGACATCCAGCCTGGCTGAACAGAGAACTTTGGTTGGGACTCACGAGAAAAAGGAGAGTTTATGACCTTTGGAAGAAGGAGCAGGCCACTCAGGAGGACTACAAGGATGCTGTGAGGTTTTGCAGGGAGAAAGCTAGAAGAGCAAAAGCCCAACTGGAACTTTACCTGTCTACTGCCTTAAAAGACAATAAAAAATGTTTCTATACATGAATTGGCAACAAAAAGAGAATCTCCATCCTTTATTGGATGTGGGGTGAAACAGAATGAGAAAAAGTCTGAGGTACTTAATGCCTTCTTTGCCTCAGCCTTTAATAGCAAGAGCAGTTGTTCTCTGGGTACCCAGCCCCTGAGCAGGAAGACAGGGATGGGGAACAGAATGAAGCCTCTGTAATCCGAGGGGAAATGTCAGCGACCTGCTACACCACTTAGACACACACAAGTCTATGGGGCCAGATGGGATCCACACAACGGTGCTGAGGGAGCTGGGGAACTGCTCACCAACCCACTTTCCATCACCCGTCAGCAGTCCTGGCTCACCGTGGAGGTCCCAGTTTACTTGAGGTTTGCCAATGTGACGCCATTTACAAGAAGGGCCAGAAGGAGGATCCGGGGAACTATAGGCCTGTCTGTCTGACCTTAGTTCTGGAGAAAGTTATGGAACAGATCATCTTGAGTGCCATCACACAGCATGTACAGGACAACCAGGTGATCAGGCCCAGTCAGTATGGGGTTATGAAAGGCAAGTCCTGCCTGACTAACCTCATCTCCTTCTGTGACAGGGTGACCTGCTTGGTGAACAAGGGAAATGCTGTGGATGTTGTCTGCCTGGACTTCAGTAAAGTCTTTGCCTCTATTTGCCATAGCATTCTCCTGGGGAAACTGGCAGCCGATATCTTGGATGGGTATACACTCTGCTGGGTTAAGAACTGTCTGCTTGGCCAGGCCCAGAGAGTTGTGGGGAATGGAGTTAAACCCAGTTGGCAGCCGGTCACAGTGATGTTCCCCAGGTCTCAGTGCTGGGGATGGTTCTGTTCAATGTCTTCATCAATGACCTGGACGAGGGGATCGAGGGCACCCTCAGCCAGTTTGCAGATGATACTAAGCTGGGTGGGAGTGTGGATCTGCCTGAGGGCAGGAAGGGTCTTCAGAGGGATCTGGACAGGTTGGATCAATAGGCCGAGGCCATTGTGTGAGGTTCAACAGGGCCAAGTGCCGGGTCCTGCACTTGGGTAACAACAACCCCTCAATGCTACAGGCTTGAGGACAAGTGGCTGGAAAGCCGCCCGGCAGAAAAGCACCTGGGGGTGTTGGTCGACAGCAGCTGAATATGAGCCAGCAGTGTGCCCAGGTGGCCAAGAAGGCCAATGGCATCCTGGCCTGCATCAGGAACAGTGTGGCCAGCAGGACCAGGGCAGGGATTGTCCCCCTGTACTGGGCACTGGTGAGGCTGCACCTCGAATCCTGGGTTCAGTTTTGGTCCCCTCACTGCAAGAAAGACACTGAGGGGCTGGAGCGTGTCCAGAGAAGGGAACGGAGCTGGGGAAGGGTCTGGAGCACAAGTCCTGTGAGGAGGGGCTGAGGGAGCTGGGGTTGTTCAGCCTGGAGAAGAGGAGGCTCAGGAGAGACCTTATTGCTCTCTGCAACTCCCTGAAAGGAGGGTGCAGAGAGGTGGAGGTCGGTCTCTTCTCCCAAGTGACAAGTGATAGGACAAGAAGAAATGGCCTCGAGTTGTGCCAGAGGAGGTTCAGCTTGGATATTTCAAAAAATTTCTTCTCCGAAAAAGTTGTCAAGCACTAGAAGGGACTGCACAGGGGAGTGGAGGATGGTGTACTCACCATCCCTGCAGATATTTAAAAGACACGTAGATGTGGTGCTTAGGGACGTGATTTAGTGGTGGACTTGGCAGCGTTAGGTTAGTGGTTGGACTTGATGATCTTAAAGGTCTTTTCTGACCTCCACAGTTCTATGATTCCATGATTTTAAATGGCTAAAAGAGCATGTTGGGAGCAGCTATGTCTGCTTGTTACTCAGAAGAGACCCCTCACTTGGAAAGAATTTTTCACTGGTTTGTAATTCCCAGGAGATGACTATGTTGGGCTAGATGATCTTACAGGTCTTTTCCAACCTTCGTGATTCTGTTAAAAGAGCTCACAGACTATCCTGCCTGCCATTGTACTTACCATGTTTGTGCCCAGTACACATACATTCCTCTCCTTTTTCTGACCATTGTCCAAATTATCTGCAGCCTCTGGGGAAAATGATCACCTAATCTGTGTAACATGAGTAAGAATCACACTGATGAATTCCCACCACAGACACTTGCAGATAGGTAGGATTTCTCATGTGTGGGCAGTGAAGTCAGGTTGTCACTCCGAGTAAGCCACGTTTTAGAGCAAAACACAGGCCAAACCAGAAAGAGCTGGCACTGCAGAGCAGAGAGACAAAGTGCACAGTTTAAGCAACACAGTTTTGAAGGCCAGATCTATACTGCTCAGGGGATGTCTCAATCAGAGCCCAAACTCATTCACGTCCACACACACAGATTGTGAGCCAGCACGTGGGGGCACATTTGGACTAACCTTTGGAACAAAAGGTAGTTGGTTGCATGGATGTCTCAGAATTACTGTATGTCATACAAAACAGCCATTATTAGTGCATCAAGGTAGCAATAATGAATAAACTAGGTAGCAAGTATGAATAAACTAGACCTGATTCAATATCACTTTTCCCCCCTCAGTATTTCTGTGTTAAAAGAAAAGGATTATGGCTGAATAAGGTCAAAATATGGAAAAAAAAAAAAAAAAAAGTGCCATAAGCAGGAAATGTCCAGCAGCAATGTTACTCATGCAAGAAAAACACTACAGGATTTTGTTGATCTGAAAAATTAAGACTGTGATCTAAGCCACAGGTGAGCAAGGGAAAGGTGAGAGAGGATCATTTTCGATAGTATCAGCTGCTGCTGGATGCTCTGGGGAACTGCTTGCTCCTGTGGCTGTGGGTTATGGGGCACATCACACCAGTGACAGCCTAAACCCATGGCTGGTCACAGCCAAGCCAAGCAGGCTGAAGGGGTAAGTCAAAATAAAGAACTTCCAATCTATAGGTTGAACTATGTAATAATATAAAGTATATAACATAACAACCTATCCTTGTGGGAGGACTCCTTTACAAGAACACAACCAGGCTGACTTTGCAGCCAAGTTTTCTAGAGAGCAAATTACAAGAACACGTAACCCAAAACTTTCTTATTCAAAATATTTGGATCCATACAAATACCCAGGATGTACATATCTGCCAGAGCTGTAGAGAGCTCAGCCAGAACAAAGAAAAAGGGAGATGCAACAAGGCTGTGCATGACAAAATTTCTGTGCAAAGATGAAACACAAAGACTCAGCTGGGCACAATGGCAGTGGAAAACTGCTCATTGTATGCCAGTATCTGCAAGGACAACAAGACATGCATATAGAAGGATATATATACTCCTTCAAAGACTTTTCTGTCACCCCAGCAAATAAAAACCTGGAAGGAGAGACAAAAGCAATAAATTAGGACTGAATACAACATGGATGGATGTTTTTTGCCTCCACAACTCCATAAAAATGTCAAATAACTGTGACTCCTTTAGGCACATCCTTCCAGGACCCTGCCCATTCCTGTGGGACTCCATGTACGAAAATCTCTGGCAATGTCACCCCTTCCTTTGCTCTTTCAGCCATGGGATGGGGGTTGCCAATAAACTTCTGGTGGCATCTGTCCTCATGTGTAAGTCGAGCCCCAAGCGAAGTGAGCATCTGCTCAGGCTGGTAAGGCATGCTGATTCACATCCCATGGCAATGAAACCATCAGATGGGACACCATCTCCTCTATAGCATCACCTCCTCTGCTCCAAAGTGGTTGTTTTTGGCTGGGAAGCAGAGATGAGAATGGCATCCTTCCCCCTGCAACTCAGTCCAAACCAGTGCCTCCCAGCAGCCCAACTCTCTACCCAAACCCCTATTCACTCCCTCACCCATCACCATAAGCCACTGCCACCCTCAAGCTGCACTAGTAAGAAGGAGAGCTCTGCTTTCAGCAGCATTCACAGCCCTTCCTCTTCAGACAAAGACCAAAACGGCACCAAAAGCTCTGCCAACTTTCTGACCCAACTTGCTTTCTGGCTGTGAGATGTGGCTGGCTCTGCTTCAGAAAGGCTCCAATGACAAAAATCTCAAGGTCTTCCACAGTGCCTCTTACACCCAGAGGCATCCCAGGTTTTGCAGAAGTTCTCCTCGCACTCACACATTTTTATTGACCTGCCCCATTAATGAACCGCTGTGAATGGCCAGCTGCCAGAAACAAACAGCTGAGGAAAAGCCAACAATCATCACATGTGGATTTGCATAGCACTCAAACAGCATTCCCGTAAGTAAATACAATGGAAAGAGGAGGCAATGGAAAGACAATAGGAAGGAGAGATGAGGGAATTGGGGAACAAGCCACAGTGCACAGGTAGATTGGGTAATGTGAAGAACATGGCCAAGATAAGGTGATCAAACAGATGGTCTGGTTGAATAAATTTCTTTCTGAAAGGGACACATTAAATTTATGTGAGCTTAGCTTTAGCCCAGCTGCCTGAGAAAGATGCTTTCCATGCCAGGAACTGCTGAGGGCTATTCTTGGGACACCGACCTATTGAAGAAGTCACTTATAGTTAATTCATCAGCTCAGAACATCAGTATTGTAAGATTTAGCAAGTGCCCATACCATTGCTGACATTTCTGCGTGGGTGTGGGTGAGAAGCAAGCACACAGGATGCAGTAAGAGCCAGCAGCTGTGTATCAGTACAGGAGAGGCTGTTGACAACTGAGGATTTTAGGGTGTAAGCAGAATTTTTTATGACTTTTCCTGAATAGAGATTTCCCTGTCCATTTTTAATGTTCCTTTTCTTCAGAAAGGGCTGCTCTCTGCAGTGACTGTCATAACATGGTCTTTTGAGTGAGAAAGTGGCTTTAAGTGAATGTGAGCACTAAGCTTGATTGCAGGAGAGTTTTTCCATCTTGCCCCAGGAAAGGTGCAGATGAGTAGGAAGATCAAGAAGATCAAGAAGAAATACATAAGGGAGTAACAGCATTCCTAGGTAGGAAAATGCACAGTTGCTATCTCTATTGTGTTAAATTAGGATTGGATTCAAATCAATTAGTGCTAAAGCTAGGTACAAATGAGCTGCTAAACTGTGAAAAGAACAGGTTTTACTAGCTGACATCACTGGTTTTTAATTTGAGATTAAGACTTCCAAAATTTTTTTATGTCTGCAATGGAAACAGAAAAGACATTTCTCCCACCTTTCCCTGTCTTTGCTGTACTGGGAAAAAATCCCTTTGCACAAAACATTGCTCTTCTTCCTGAACTAGCTTACTATCTCACTAACTGCTATTACACTGTACAAGCCTTTTTGGATAGACTTCAAAAAAATAATTATTAAAACAGTCGCTACATTTGAGCAGCAGCAGTTTGCTGTAGTCAGTTCAGAGGAAGACCAACCTAAAAGCAGTTTAAGATCCTCTTTTAAAGTTCATCTTGGGCCAAATGCATTAAACACTAACTGATAGCTTCCTTTTCGAACAATCATTTTAAATTACTTCCTTTGACCTCCCACTGGCAAATGGCATTTCATTCAAAATTATCAAAGCTACATGAGATTTAACAGAACTTCATTCCTTGTGGAATTTTGGCATCTGAGTGAAAAATTGAATTTCCTATTGTGCACTCAGCATCTGACACTGGCATAGGGAGCTACTTCGGGTGTAAGAGGATAAATCACTCTTAGAACAACATTGTGACCGTTGGGTATGCAGGGCCTAAGCCAAAGTGACCTTGGGTGCAAGTCAATTAGGACCAGGGGTGATCCCAGGCCAGGATTACCCAACTGCAAGCTTGAAGAAGCTCAGAAGAAAAATATATCTAAAATGTGCCAGAAGCCTCTTGTCCTAGGGTTCATCCTAAGGTTCATGCAAGCAGGCTGGTAGAGACAGGTTATGCCTGAATAACCTCAGTCCACTCTTCACTGGAAACCTTGCACAGGTTTCAGACTCCAGCCTGCGTTTCTTGCTCACTGGTCCTCTTGCTGCAGAGAACAAAAACTTCCCTTTTGGGCTGTAACTCGTTTGTATGACACAAAGAACAGTGTAGAGTTTTCTTTACTATATATAACTTCTTTGTGCATATTTCCAGTGACTTTTCTACTGTCACCAGTTACTTCCTTGAAGGCTGCACGGGAGTTCATTTCCCCAGAGGAACAAGTCCCTAGCGCTGATCAATCAGGGCTATGGCATTAACTAGGGATACACTCTCTTCGGCACCAACAGAATGATCTTTCCATGCTTATAAGAATTCTAGTCCTTTAATTTGATTCATTTGCACTCATAGAGGCCATCATTATGCATAGGTAACTTAAGCACAATGTCGTGGGGTTTTTTTTGTTTGTTTGGTTGGGGTTTTTTTAAAGAGATTTGAATAAATGAATTAAGTCCTTATGTCAGAGAATTTGAATGTGAATTTGACTCTTCAAGTCTTAAGGGAATTAAGCAATTTAATCTCATAGCCAAAACTTTTACCCAGTTGGTTCAATTCAGACATAGCTATTTCTGTAACTATTGCATTTTTATGCAGTCATACCCTTCTCCCCCCACCCCCCACTTCAGTTAAGCTTGAGATGTGAATCATAATGGATGAGGTACACACTGTTAAGAGCATCTTCCATTTATGCATTCTGGATATCAGCCATGCACACAAGCCTGGCACTAACAGAATGCAGCAGGAAGGAGAAGTTAACATTCCCCACTCCTCCCGGGGTCATCAGGGGGAATACAACAGGATTAGGAAACTGTTTACAACACTGCTTGGACAGCTGCACTGTGCCAGGCACCTCGTACCACACAGGGCTGTTGAGTGATGTTCCAGGGGGTGGTTTAACAAATGATGATCAGTTTAAACTGAACAATTCCGAAAGTGGGGACATCCTCTGGGTGGTGCGGAGTTGGAGAAAAGACTCTGGAGCACCACTTCATCTACAGGGCTGCTTCTGCCCCAAGATCTCTCTTTGTGCACAGCCAACCACATACACAAGGGTCCTTGTGTCCTTTGGATGCTCCTGGGATGGTGCAGCACCAGCAAAGCAGCATTCAGAGCGTGGCTGGAGTCAGGCACAGAGGGGCAGGCACCGAGCAGAAGGAGGTTGAGTGGGAGCCAAATACACGTCCAGTGGGAGAAACAGACACTTTCACACTGTGACTCACCATCTTTTCCTGTTTGACTGCAGCAGGAACAACTCCACTATTGTACGAAGCGCAGGCAGAAGCGCAGTCCCCGCTCATGGGATTTCCCCTGCACAGCTCCAGGGGTCTCCCCATGCACCCACTGTTTTGCTGACTCTGTCCAGCAGCTCCAGGATGTCGAGGTTCAGGCTCCAACATGGCTAAAAGATCGGCAGCAAAGAGAAAACTGGTTGCCCAGTGTAAGTATTCAAAGCCTTGCTGGGAGAGTGTTGTTTCACTCTTTGAAGACATCATGGCAAACTGCATCAGGGAAGGCTGTTTTGGAGAGGCTTGTCAGCAGAGGAGGTGAGGGATGGTCCTGATAAACTCCTCTTTTTCAGAGTTCCACAGGCTGCATTCATTTACTCTCTTTTACCAGTAAAAGAGGTCAAGCCGGAGGAAGACCTCTCTAAAGCTGGAATTAAAAAAAGTTGTTGAACTTCTGTTTAAGAAGCACCATTAAGTTTAATGACACAGGCTCAAGAATTCTTCAAGTTACATGTCAATAAAATATAAATGTAACCCTGTGCTTACTTAAAGACTCCTGTAACAGACCAGAGCAGGGATGCTAAAGACTGCAGCACCTCAAACAGTTATAAAAGGAGCCAAGTCAGCACACATTCTCTTCAGCAACATGCTTTAAATACACTTTTCCACGTTGTAACTGAAAACCTTCTTATTTTTCTTTCTGAATCTAATATAAGCGTAGGCTTGGCTTATGTCTCCTCTATTTTTAGAAAAGCCATTAGGTGGCAGTGCGTCCTTAATTATTCTTAGCAATGCCAAAGTGTTTTGGTGGTGTTACAAATAAATACATTTCATCATGTGTTGACAGTGTAATTATGAACATCATAAATGGAAACCATGTTTCATGGTAAAAGTTTATGTGGATAACTGGAAAAAGAATGTGAATGAAAAAATTAAACAAAAAACACACAGAGAAAGGAAACAGAGGAAAATAAATACTTCATCAGAGCAGCAGGTTTACTCTGATATGATAGGAACCGAGTGTCCTTCACTCTCCAACCGGAATGTAAAAAAGATCCAAGCTAAAAAAGAAAAAAAAATAGTCAAGCTAAGCAAATCTAAAATAGCCCAGTTGTCATAAATATTTATTAGTATTTCCACAGAGTCTCTGAGCAGCAGTTACAGACTAGGCTACCTGTTGCACAAAGGGTTTTACAAGCACAGGGCAAGGAGACAAGCAAGCAGGAGCAGATGCAGTCCCGCAGCCAGAGCTGGAGCCAGGCTCGCTGCAGAAAGCAGCACTGCACCGCTCCCATGGGAACCGTTGGGATCACCACATCGTACACATCTGTGTTTTGGGCACATTTCATCACCGGCTACTTTAATGTAAACTACACTGATGTTTATTGCTTTGCAGAGAGGAAACATTTGAACAGCAGATTTATACCAGAGAGGGCTGTGCTGTCATAATTCTGTGGGAGGTCACCACAAGTTAAGCAGTCTGCCTTCTTAACCTATCCTTGCAAAACATACAGTGGCTTTCACGACATTTTGTACCCCTAAAAATACTATGAGGAGTTACTAATCATGGTAGAAATGTTCTCATCCTGCCAGGCTATGAAAAGTGACTGTTAAATGTAGATTTGAGAGGGTTTAGGATGCCCATCATCGAGAAGAAAGAAGCCCTTGGTCTGTTCCTGGTGCCACTGACACCGGGGTTGATTGCAAAACTAGCAAGTGTCAGAGAGGGAAAGAACGAGGGAGAAAGAACAGAGGTCTTTCTGCTATTTTCCAACAGGACACACACACACAAGTATTTCCTTGATGAGCTGTTTGGTTTCTGAACACTGTACTTTTAATTCATCTGAAACGATTCCTAAGTTTAAGCTAAATTTACAAAATACTTCATATGTATGTACAGATATAAAAAAAGAAAAATAATATTTGCAGTATCAATACTGAAAACACAAGCTACTGAATTTCACTGAGCCAGAGAAAAAAACTTGTAGTGGAAGACTGGAGTCTTAGGTGCTCTTAGTCTCATTTTTGTTTTCATTAAAAATGCCTTCCTTGTTCCATATCCCAACTTCAGACTGAACAGCTATTCACTTCTAGTACAGCTAACTAATTAGCAGACAAGGTGTCATATATTACATCCTATATTATTATAAGGGTATCTATTGTATACCATACAGGAGGCATTTAATAACACTATCCCTTGCTGTTACTTCAGTAAGACATTGGAAAGCCCATCCATCGTGCCATGATCCTTATGTACAGTGCTACATTCATGCACGTCAGTTGGGACTTCATCATCATTGACTTTTATTCAACATTTCTTTGCTGCTTTTGAATAACAAATCTCTTTACAAGTTCTGTGAGTAAAAGCTACATGACAAGCAGCTTGAGATGCAGAGTAAAGGCCAGGAAAGTTTCCAACTTGAGCTGGCTTCTAGGTGCAGATGCACTAAAGGCCAAATTTTGGAAAGACAAACCAAAGGGATTGCTTACACTTTGATCTTTTCATACATCAAACTCGGCCTCATCTTAAACTTAACCTCATTAATTAACCTTGGAAGGGTGAAAACTCTCAAGGCCTAAGAGAGAAGGTAAGGGACTTGAGCAGAGACTGCAGCAGAGACCCAGGACAAGATCTAGAAATGAAATAGAATTAAAAGAAAAATAAAAATAAAGAAGGGTGATGGTGGGGAGGCACAGCTGATAAGAAGAGGTTTCTGAATCCTGAAATTTCCGAAACCTTTGAGATTCAATGCAACTTTCTGACATTGCTTCTGGGCTGTAGAGAGCAGAGCACCCTCCTCTGAGCTCTTGCAAGGAGGCTGCAGTGGTTAATTCCATGCAGGAGAACATATCTGACTGCCAGAGGCCCCACAAGAGATGCTCATAGCACCTCCCTGGCAGCTCCACACTGAGGATTATTCTGCAGGAGGATCAGCACCAAAGCAGGGTGAGGGGCATCGTCCTAGCAGCCAACCTCACGCCAGACACACACTGTGGCAAGGGTTGTGTGCCTTGCTACTGCCGAGTCACAGGGGTCAGATCCCATCTGGTTGGTTGTCCCATGGGTGCTGTACGCCAGGCACACCCTGGTACTGCGCAGCACCAGGCCAGAACACAGAAAATTTGGTAAAGTAACTACTGCCAGATCAAAGTTGTTTTTCCATCTTAAGCCATCTCTAAACAAAGAGCAATAGCAGGAAGTTGGAGGGATTTGCATTTCCCATGATAGGGGACTAGTTCCCGTTTCTCCTTCCAGCACCAGTGTTTTACACATCGGGCTGGCAGACCTCAAGCCCTGCACCAGCCCTGGGCAGCACAGCAACAAGTGCATACATTTCCCCAGCAGCCTCCTGAAACACCCGATTCAGCTGAAATGTTGCTGTCACAGAAGCAAAGAACCACCTTTTCTTTTTCACCTAGACATTTCATTTTGGATCAAAGCATAAACTGGGTGGGCAGTTTGTCACTCCTCTGCCTGCACGAAGTATGACCTGGAGCCATTATTGTATAACAGGCATTGGGGGTGAACTCACCGTGCCAACATGGTCTCTTTGTAAGCCCACCATCAAGAGCCACATTCTGGCTTGTGGCAACAGTCGCTCAAACAAGCCAAGTGGCAAAACTTGCTTGTGGGAGAAGTAATCTCTTTTCCTTTGCTGGGCACCAGAGGAGACAGATCCTATCTGCCCTAAATATCCTCCTCCTCCCTCCTGCCCTCTAGGAATTGCACGTGTCCAACACTGTCCTGGGATGTCGTTCCCACTTCCCAACTCTCTGCACAAAACGCAGCCAGTTGTCTCCTTTTCTAAGCTTCTGACGGAGGTCGCCAAGTGGGAGGGAAGCCATGGCTTATGCTGCAAAAACAGGGATGTGGTGCATACCCTGCCCAGCCACAGCTTTGCCCTGCGGCTCATCTCAAGCCACTCACCAAGGTCCATCTCTCTTTCAGAGAAAAGGCAGTGCTAAGACCTGCCACAGAGGTCTGAAATCTTGAGAATGCTGGGACTTGGGTAGGGAGGCCAAGGGATGCTTGAATTTGGCACCATCCTTAATCAAGTATGGCCAAGACCACTTCTAAGGACTTTTCCTCTGGAAATTAAAGCTGTTCATTCACATTCTGAAACTACCTGTGGAAATATGGCAATAGGCCCATCTTTTCCCCATCTAGTGAGGGTCTCTTTGGTAAAAGCAGATACTATTGACATACAGGGAATGAAGCCAGACTCAGGTTTAAGACCTAATTTAATTTAAAAATGAAAAAGTAATAATAATAGTGATTCAAATACATGCACTTGTTCAGAAAGTCTCAAGTTTAACACACACTACTCAAGTTTCTGAGCTATCTGCATCTGGGCACTCAGGACAGAGTCACACCTTATGAACAGCATTGAAATGGATCCCTCTAATGTAACGTACTGGGTGGCTGCCGATGGCACTCACAAGACAAAGGGAATGTGCGGTTGTAGTTGCTAGCCAGTTCGTTTCTAAGCTTGCCCGATCTTTCGAAATAAGATGAATCTCACAGACCCTCTTGCATTGAAGGCAACAGTGATTATGTGTTCCCCTGTTTATTGCCAGGAAGTAGCTGAATAACAAACACATAGAAACTATGCGTGAAAAAGCAAATACAGCATTAATAGCTATCAGCTTATTACTTTAGAATGGACAATAGGATATCTAGTCACAATACCTTCCAATAATAGCATAAAGCTGAGGTCAAGCTTTTTGGATCTCAGCTATATTGGCATTTGTTCCTACAAGGAAGAAGAAAAAAAAAAAAAGCTGAGATTCCCACAGACCTTAAAAAGCAGAAACATCTGTTGCTGCTATGAACAGCTCAGACGCAGAGTTCAGCAAGAGAAAGTCCAGCAGCTAGGCCAGGTCTCTGCTTACCACCACATGCCTTTGTGCTCAATGGGAAATGATCAGAGGCAGTTTCAAGGGACATATCAATAATTCAAAACAGCCAAAACTAGCATAAACAAGTAAGAATTAGTGCACTCTCCTTTCTCCTGCCAGCAAGACTGGAAGATGTTACTGACTCCTTAAATGTGCAGTCTCGAGCATCGTTGTCAGAACCGTCCGCAGCTGATGAGTTGCTCCACATTGTGCACTTACTTCATTTTTAACAGTTTTGAACTGAAACACTGAGTAGAGATTCCAAACAAGTGAGTCTTGTTCTCAGCAGTATAATCTTCTCTGGTGCTGGGGGAAACGACAAGTTCTCATGGTCTCTTTTTTTCTGTTTGAGAAATTAATCTCCGTTTCAGTGATCCACTATTCACCCATTTCCAGCAATGTATGCTTTGGTTTTGTGATTTGGATATTACACAGAAAAACACATCTCCTAACATAAGGCAACGTACTAATGTCAGAGACACATTTTGCTAGTGTGCTGATGTAAACTGTTGTCGGCAAAATTCTCTCTATCAAAACCTCTTTTCTGAGCAAAACCTTTTGGCAAACCAGAGATCATTCACAGAGAGTGAGATGCACAGCTCTAAGCAATTGCTCTGCAAGTAGCATGGGTAAATGTCCACAGATAAACTCTTGCTTCTACTTGGAAGGCATCAAAATCCATCAAGGCTGTAGCAACCATGAGTCCAGAAAGAAAATGCTGATGACTTGGCATTTTGTACTGCCTGATCTCTTAAACATTGTATGTGGGAAGCATCACAGGCGTACGTAGTGTCCTGTCAAAAGAAGGAACCTCTGTATGCCAGATTTCCATGCAAAAACAGATTCCCAGATACAGAGCTTTATTTTGCTTCCCATTCTTATTAAAAAAAAAAAACAACACCAACTACTTCCAATGTTGTGCAGTGCAAAAAAGCAAAGGGAAATGAAGTCAAGACCTCTGGGCTTGAAGGAGTGAATCTTGGCCCTGCTTTGTCCTCATTCATGTGCTGTCATCCATCTGGAGTCACTCTTCTGCCTCCTTGCATACAGCAGCACAAGAACACCCTAGCCCCACTTCCAGGGAGAAGAAACTGAGGAAGAAAGGGGGATTAGAGGAGCACAGTTTTTGGAGTTCAGATTTATTCCTTAATTTAGTTATTGCTGTTATGAAAATAAACTGGGCTGTAAGCAGACAGATTTTTTCCCTTTATTAACACATTGAAGGAATAGACTTAAAGATAAGAATATGATGACCAGCAGTTTAGATCCATGCCACAGTATTTATGAAGACAAGGGGTTAAACACAAATATGCCAAGAAATAGTGCTACCAGATATGCACAGACAGTTAGTTTGACACGCATTTCTTTGGTCAGCGATGCCATTGTAAGAAACACTACCTTTCTCCTCCCTTTTTTCCCCCCTAGTTTAAGAGTTCCTTGAACAATCACCAGCTCTCCCACAGCACAACTTGCAGCACTTCATGTGGTACAAAGGAGTACGAGTATAACTAAGGACATCAGAGGTCAGAACCGAGGTGGCAACAGCAGGCAAAGGCTGCTCAGGCACTGCTGCTGAAAAGCAAAGTTCATCAAAATTGGTTGGGGCTTCACTTCTAAGTCTTGTCCAGAAAGAAACTTCCATGCTATACTGACTCCAAGTTAATTCAAAGAAAGTGTGTCCTATGCCTGTCTGCATTCCTGACCTCCTAAAACATCACCTCTTGCAGGACATTCCCCCTCCACCTGGTCTAAGCTTGGAGAACAGAAGGTAGGTTCAGTCTGTTGCAAGGGACATTCCAAGACAGTTCCTGTGCTCAGCACTCTTTGCCAACTCTGTCTTTGCACAGCTTAGAAAGCGAGTGAAGACTTGCAGGCACTGCCAAGTGGTCCCGAGCCACCTATGTTCAGACAGCTTGGGGCTAGCCCTCTCTAAGGTAGATTGACATGCTGACTTTCATAACAGTTGCTCTCCTTTGGGAAACATACGGCGTTTCCGTTGCCTTAAAACAACTGGTGGGAGTAGTGAGGAGTGGGAAGGGAAGGAGGGATAGAAAGGAAGGTCAGTTAAACATGTGAAATGATGTAAGGGCTGTGTTGTAGCCACCCAGAGTGCTGTCCTTGTTGTAAGAAGATAGGATTACACGCTGCACGCACGGCTAGCAGTACCGTGCAGGGCAGTAGAAGGCCCTCTCAGCACTGAACAGGTGGGTGTCAAAAAGGCAGAAGAAATTAACTGTAGACAAAGAGGCAGTTTCAAAGTGAACAAAAGGAGATCTATCTTCACACAAAGTCCATTTAAACTGAAAATGCACTGACATAGGATTCCTGGATGTTTTGTATGGATTAAAAAACCCAGTTGATGGATCTATGGAATAAAAATCCATCAGGATGTCCTCACGACAAATACCATCTCTGGCTCTAGAAGTCACCAAATACCAAATTATTTGGGCCAGGAAAGTATTGCAAAAGAGTTTTCTCTCTAGGTTTGCCTTATTAAACTCTTCCTAAAGTATCTCTTACTGGTCATTGTTAAAGAGGGGGTAGGTTGCTGGACAGACCTTTATCCTGATCCATTAGAGCTGCTCTTCTCTGTGCATATATGTGTAACATATTCTTTGCACATATGTGCCAATCCTGGAGTAGAATTGACCAAAAAATGAGAGGCCACCGCTTAGAGATCTCAGCCCCATATCAACGTGAGATTGCCAGGAAACAACTCTATTCTAGGAAACAATTTCAATCAGACTCCAAAGTGGAAAGTGAAACTCTCCCGCCCTTTCCCCAACTCCCATTGCACCAAGGAGCCATGCCTTGTCCAAAATTAGCAACATGTAGAGCTAGAAGTTCCGGGTAAGTTAAGAGCCTTTACTTGATATAATATAGATATACAGAGAGTACCCTCTTCTGAGGGTGTCTCAGCAGTCTGATCAATACAGCATCTTCTGTCCTTCCCCTCCCAGTGGAAAACAGAGACACAGGTACCCCTCCATAGGTGTAGGGTACCTTCCACCTTGTTGTTCTTTAATATATGGATAAGAGCCACATTTACAGGCTGTAGCCTCCTTAAGGGGACAAGAAAAAGTAGAAACATTGCCAAAAGAGAGAGAGAGAGAAAAAAAGATAGGAAAAACATAAGCAGCAAACACAGTGGAAGTGGCATCTTAACTTTTCCCACGTTGGTCATACAAGAATCGTTGCAGTCAAGCTGTTAAACTGGAGGCTGCCAACTCACCAGCTATAGATCAAGGAGGCAAAATTTAAGGAGTTTCTCAGAACTATTTCACTCAGTACTGCCAACTTTCACATTTTCCTACCCATCTTACCACATCTAGTGTTTCTCGAAGTCCCACCTCCTGAAGGCAAAATATTAGAGACAAGGAGAGCGGGCTGAAATGCCATACAAGTTTCCATCTGTTTTCATTTCAGAGAAATGCCAAATACGATGGTCTTAGCAGTACCAGATGGGAGCTCTCTCAATAATGTACCTTTCTTCCTGTTAGGAAATGCCGACTTGTTAAAATTTAAACCCATCATAGAACTGCAACAGTTTTGACAGAACTTCTCAGATCCAGGCTAGAATCACCGGTCACCAGATAAAAGGGATCCCAAAAGAAAGCAGTTTGGAAAAATTGCTTTGAGGCATGCACCTGTGGATATATAATTACACAGTCAGTAAGACCAAGACCAAGACATGTCATTTACTTAAAGCCATTCAAAAGAGGCAAAGGGAGAACCCAAAGTCACTCATCTTGCTGGAATAGGTTGACTTTTCCATGTCAGGTTTTGGGGAAGCCTGAGTCTAGAAGATAATGTTTATTTTTGGACAGAGCCTAGCACACTGTGGCTGTGGCTGGAACTCAACAGGAGAACAATAAAGTTATAACATGCACTTCTACATAACTAGTTTAAGTTAAAAAAAAAACCAAAGAAAACAAAAAACCCCCCCCAAAAAACCCAGCACCACAACCAACTTTGTCATTTCCCTCCTTCCCTTCCTTTAAAGTTCTGCCACTGCCAAAATTTCTTGTTTCTGGCAAATGCCAAAGCATATTCCAGGCAAACTTGCTGACATAGAAGTTGTGTTCCATTTTGGATTCCTCTGGATGTTTGTTTCAATATAGATGATTCCCACTTGACCTAGGCCTCTTTCTTTAGCTAATTTTGTCCCCTATGGAAATGCATATCTTGGCTTTCTTTGCCAGAACAAAGGTCAAAAGGAAAATGGAAAAAAAAAAAAGAGGACTTCACAGAAATGATCCACTTTGAATCATTTAACACACACAGCATTGTTAAGATAGAAAATAGTAAAAAATTACAGTCCAGGGCAGAAAATGGAAGAGAGATATTTCTTTCTGATTTTGGGCTATATTGTTTAGCACCGGTATGATTCAGTTGTCTAATCCTTGCTGGTTAGCAGAATTACAGGAATATGTTGAAACATCATTCTTAGAAGTTTTAAAATTTGCCGAATACTGGGGTAAAGATGTGTTTCTGTAGTAGAAAGTAGAATTCAGCATCCCACTCTTGAACAGACTGTAGATACTGTTCTGGTGATGGTTGGTATCTCAGAGGTAGAAGTAGACATTTTGGTGAAAAAAATCCCCTGCTAAGTCCCAGATTGCTAAAAAAGTCCTCAACCCCAACCAACAACACGTACGGACATCACTGGGAGTAGACACACTCTCATACCGAGGCTGTCAGTAGCAGCCAGCACTTGTATAGCATTGGTCTCCAGACCACTTAAAGGACACCAGAGGTTCAGCATTTATTTAAATGAAATCAGCATTATTCTGCCCACAAATATTGCTTAGAAAAAAACACGTAAAAAACATGATGTAATGGCCAGAACATAAGCTGAAATTTGAAATTTTTGCAGGTAGTCAAAGTGGAGCAAAGAAAATAAGAATTACCTATTTTTGCACTGAAAGGATCAGGAAAAATAGTTGGCTCTTATGAAATCAGCATCTATTAAGTGTAGAGTCATGACTTTTTGGCCAACCGAAACAATTAATAATCCCACATTTGTGCTTAACAGCCAAGAGAAAGCCTTGGAGAATGGAAAGTGCTGGTACAAAGGGATCTGTCAGATACAACAAGGAATAGATGGCTAAAGGAAGTCTTAGGAGTTTTTATGAAAGTGGGAAGACAGGAACCAAAGATCAAGTAGACATGCACTCACAGTTTTACAGAATCAGTACAGAAAACGTCCATCTCCCACCGCCCAAAAAGAAGGAAACTTCTCTGGGAGCTGGTGTATAGATCTCCAGAAGACCTTTATTCACTGAACATACAGCTACAACCCCACAGTTAGTCATACAAGTCCTTAAAATCCACAATACCTACTATAAACAAGCCTACTTAAAAATAAGCCATTATACCCCTGAGATACGGTCAAAGGCACGCAGCTGCCATGGGAGTCCTCTTGCCTTGCAAGCAAGACTGATCTCATTTTATTCCCATGCATTTGATTTTTACATGAAAATAACTTTTACACATACACACACAGAGCTTGGAACAGTTTCGTGAAGATTTCTTGTTTTAAACCGATTTGTTCTATACTCACATGGCCACTGTACGTTTAAAGTGATTATGAAAGCTTTCAACATCAACCACATTAATCTGTAACATATGCTACGCAGGTTGTCACTCATATATCAGACATTGGAATCAAACATTTTATTCACACAAATGAGGCAATTACTGCCTTGGAGATGGCAGATACAGTGAAAGAGACAGATGTCACTCATTAAATACACTTCCTTTCACAGAACTTCGTTATTGCTTTGTATGCTGTGGACGAGTTTGGCAACGTTTCCCAGTCAATGGGGTTTGTCCATGCAAAAAAACTGGGAAGAATTTGATATTGGAGATTATTTCATCATGTAGATTTTTAACATCAGAACAAAAAAAATCACTCTTAGGCTAGAACTGCCACTCTGCATGGGAAAGCTTTCTCAATATAAATCCATTACAATATTTCCTTCCTCCTCCCTTAGGGCTGTTCTTACCTCACCCACTAAGCTTGATCCATGCCCAACCGATTGAGCAAGCCCAAATGATGGAATCAAAATTGACTCTCCCTTCCTGAATTTAAGAAGGGGGAAGATATAATTTAAGGAGTCATGCTACAAAAAGCACCCTAACCTCCACAGGCTCTCCCCCTTTATAGCTGGATCAAATCACCCCAAGCACTCTCCATCTGCAATTGCTTGTGCTTGTAATGACCATCAAATCAACATCAGAGTGCTCAGCAGTGACTGCAAGTCAACCTCTGACTCTACCTACAGGCACAAATTATTAATAACAATATGTTAAAAAGCTATTGAGGACAAATGGCAAAGTCTGCCAAAAAAAAAAACCAAAACCCCACAAACACCCCCCCCCCCCCAAAATAAAAAAAAACAAACCCCAAAACAAAACAAAAAACCAACACCCCCCCCAAAAAACCACACAAAAAAGAAACCAAAAAAAAACCACAAAAACCAAACCAGATCAAATATTCATTTGGCTTTTGGCACAGTAGAATCCAATCACCTCCGTCCTATAGGTACATGTATATCATTTATCACCACAATAACTTCATGAGGCAAGGAGTCGTCAGTTTTCCTCCTTGGAGGTGTACATTAGAAAAAATTATTAAATTACGCAACCAGGGCCATGGAAAGATTCTGTGGCAGAGCCAGGTATTGATTATGTCTTTCCAGGCCTTGTGCAGGAACACACAAATGTTTGTGAAGAGGAAAAAACATTAAAGACTCAAAACATTTCACTGAGTTTTGAGAACCTTTTCAGATTTCAATGTATTGAGAAAAAGAGTCCAGATTATTCTATGCAGGAGACTTGTTTTACATTTTGATATACATAAGATGTTACTTTTAGAAGACATATTGAACAGCAGAGATTTAACACATGGAAAGTTCTTCATGGGCAGGTGAGAAGATTTAACACGTGTTCACAGAGAAGTCACATTGCACAGGGCTGAAAACATTACACTATATGAAGGGAAGAACACCTACTCCTCCCAACCCCAAATCCATTGTTACAGGTTTCTTAATTTTTCCTACATGCTTTCCATGGTATTTCAGGTTTAAATCAGACAGCAGCTTTTCTATTTATTTCTTCATTGAAAAAAAAAAAAAATTAAAAATCAGTACAATACATTTCTGTTTAAGTACAAGGTGTTGAAAGGCCTTGTGGAAAGAGAAAGGGGGAACCTTATGTCTCTGGCGGCTCCAGTCCTCCCACACAAGGGACTTATATCTTAAGTTCAGCTTCTCTGCTGTAAACAGGAGTACAGGACAGGGTTTGGTCAGAGTGTACTCACAGTATCTTCCAAGACAAAGGCCTGCTTTCAGTCAACCCTATCTGCAGAAGAGCAAAAACTCCTTTTCATGGTAAACAAAATAAGTCACAGGCATGAGTGGCTGTAGATGCTTCAAATCCAATACACATCTCATTGGAAAGCCACTGAGAATATCCTTCAGAGCTATTCAGATGGGCATTCAGAATATCGTTCAGGTGGATAAGAAAACTACTAGTGTCCATCTCTTACCATCCTGGTTTCAGCTGGGACAGAATTAATTTTCTTCCTAGCAGCTGGGGTATTGCTGTGTTTTGGATTTAGCAAGAAAGTAATGTGATAACGCACTGATGGTTTGGTTGCTGCTAAGTAGTGCTTATACTTTAAGGCAAGGACTTCTGAGCTTCTCATGCTCTGCCAGCGAGGAGGTGCTCCAGGAGCTGGGAGGGGGCACAGCCAGGACAGCTGACCCAGACTGGTCAAAGGGATATTCCGTATCATCCTGTTCAGTACATGAACTAGGGGGAGTTGGCTGGGGGGCAGAAGCTGCAGCTTGGGAACTGTCTGGGCATCAGTCAGTGGGTGGCAAGCAGTCGTGTGGTCCATCACTTGTTTTGTGTATTTATTTAATCATTATTATTTTCTCTTCCCTTGCTGTCCTACTGAACTGTCTTTATCTCAGCCCACAAGTTTTACTTTTTTTTTCCCCCTGATTCTCCTCCCTACCCCATCAGGGAAGGGGTGAGTGAGTGGCTGTGTGGTGCAGCTGGGGTTCAACCACAACACTTAGTGAGAAAGTTTGATTTTTTTGCATTGGAATACTCCCTGGCTTTCTGAAGCACACTACAGAGTGCATGATTTGTCACTATGAACTGAAATACAGGAAGCAGCTTACATGACAGTTTCCACAGCACTTTCTTTCACTCATAAATAGACACATATGTAAGCTGCTGGTTAATTAAGAGGTCAATGTCTCTGAATTCCAGATGTGCGTTTAGAAACACAGCAGACCTGCCAGCCGAGGCTCTGCAAGTGTTTGGTACAGAGGCTTTTGGAAGCCATACTTTGTGCTCGTGAAAGCATGAGAAAACAGTGTGGGAACTACCCAGAAAACTCAGATTTATTACAACTTGATATCCCCCAGTCAGAGTGTAGTATCCCCTAGGAAACACACATGTTCTTCTTCTGATTCACCAAGGCCTCCTACACAGGCAGAAATTAAGACAGAACAACACAATCTGCTTTCTACTGAAGCCACAACCTTTTTGTGTTACCACAAATATACCCTATAATTGAATTCCCTGTTGTGATTTCCTCAAAAAGATTACAGCAACACCAAGAAAAAAACATGGGTCATTTAATTCCACAGTTCCACACATAAACCACAAGACCATCTCCCTTGCTCCACGGGAGAGAAGCTCTGATGTAGACTAAGACTATCCTTTAGTAACCACATTTTTTTTTTGTCCTCACCAACAATGATCTACACAAGCAGAAAAGGGAATATAAGACACAAATGAGAAACACACGTTTAAAAAAAGAAAGAAAAGGAGATGACAACAGGCACTCCTATCATTCATCTACTGGTTCAGCCCATGACCCACAATCAACCTCCTGAAAAAGCCATGCAACAGCACACAAAATGCTCCCCTTCCCTGTCCCCCTCCCCTCCATGTGCTTGAAATGAAAACATGCAGTGGAAGAGTCATTAAACCTGAATAAACTGACCCAGAGTTCAATAAACAAGCTTTAAGACTTTAATGATAAGAAGTGGAAACATCCAGTACAAACAAGAATATCACGGCACAGTGAGAACCCTGAGCGACATGCAAGCTCCGCAGCACATGGAGAAACATAGTGATTGCTCTTCCAAATATTTGTTGTTTATTTCCACTTATCTCTTGCTTAGGTACAACACACCTATGTCATAGCGATTGGTTGACACATACATTTAGTCTTTGGCATGCTCCTGATTACAGGGAGTTTGATTAAAGACCTACACTGCTGCAATCCAAACGAGGCCTCTGATTAAGTCCTGTTGGTATTAATTGGAGCTGTGCATCATTAAGTAGAGAGCAAAGATAATGCATTTCCAATTCTTACCTCCTGAAGGAAATAGGAGTTTGTGTGGCAGCTGCTTTCTAGGAGGTCTAATGCTGGTGATCACATAGCAGTGTCTCTGAGTTCAGGTGCTGGATGGACACAGCCCAGGAGAGGCACCAGGACATCAGCAGAGCAAACCACAGATGAGTGGCATAGCGAAGATTTTCAGGGACACCTGGCTGCTGGGGGGCCCTGTTAAGGCTCCTGTTCCTAATTTTTTAAGCCTTCACCCCTCTGTTTTTGTCATGCATTGCTCTTCCTGGACTATTTATCTTTGGAAGGGGAAAGAGGTCCTGGATGATGAGCAAGGCAAAACTGCAGGAGTAAGAGACACTTCTGCTCAAAAGCACGAGCTGAACAACATAGTGGACACATGCATGTGCTGTCATTATTCTGCAACCACAAAAATGAGGTGTGGATGGTGTCTTGCACATCTCAGCCCATTCCTGAGTAATGTTTCCAATTCATTTAACAAATACCCTACTGCAGTCATTCAGCAATGCTGGCATTTCACAGCCAGACAGCAACAGTGGTAGGGCTGGGCTACCTTGATGCTTCCTCAAATGACTCGAGACAGCAATTTCCCAACTGCCAAGACTGTGCATTGAACTTCACACTCTTGTCTAAAGTCATCCCTGAAAGACCCCTCCAAGACTGAATTTGAAATCTGTTGTTTGTGCAAACCTCACTGTCCCAATAGTGGCTGGGGACAATTCCAGACCCAAAGGACAGAATCCAGCACATGGTGTCTGCTAAGCTGGACAACAACACAGAGATATTTTCAGAAGCAGAAGTTGGCTATAGATCTCTTCCCTGCCACAATGTGAGGGTTGCCATGGGCAGAAGGAGTCTCACAAGGAGCTGACACACAGGAGACATCACTTTTTCCTGCTGGACCACATGTTATTCTCTAATCAACCTGTACAGTAAATATTATTACTGTGCTGGTCTAGATGGGATTTGTCTGGATATGTGTAGGTTAATGTCCCATTTGAAGGATGCCTTTGTAGAGACCAAGGCAGACACCACCTCAGAAGGGTTTCAGTTACATCTTGCTTCCACTCCTTTCCATGCTAAGGAATACTCCCCGCTCTCCTACTGTTTTTCCCTTTATTCTCAAGGATCCTTCATGCTACCATTTCCTTGTTTATGTTTATCTCAAGTAGCAGCTCTGTGGCTGCCGCCTCGCAGACCGCGTGATGGGTTGTTTGCCCTGCAGAGCCCAGCCCAGCATCATCTGCCACCTCTCTCCAATCTTGTTTTCTGATGTCTCAAAAGGTGAAAGCCTGTGATTTCCTTCCTCCTTTTCTTTCTCCCCCTCCCTCCAGCCGCATATTTTGGTGTTGAGTTTTATTTGCTTTCCTGGGCTCTGCCCACCAGCACCAGGTATCCTGTACATTAAGACAGCCCTCGAACATCACGTTACCTGGAAAAATCAGGGAGACCTCTTAGCTCTCCCACTGCTCTCTGGCTGACCCCAGACGCCACAGAAGAAATCGGAAACCACTTTTTCCCTCCTCTTCCTTGCAGTAATAGCACCATCTCTCGGCGCCCGGCACGATGCTGCGGTTTCGCAGCAGCTTCTCAGCGGTGTCTCTGCAGGGGCTGACATTTCCCAAAACAAGCTCTCGCCTGCCTCAACTACGCTCGTTTCCTTTGCAATACCATTGCCTGGAGAAAAGAGGATCCCACAAGACCCTGAAGTACGAGGTCATTGTCTCAGCCAACCACACATCACCTGAGTGCTTCTTCTCCTAACTCAATGGCTTTTCAGATAAGATAACCAGTTAGCAATTAATTCCACCTCCACCCAGGTCTGCGCTACGAGTACAACACAGTGGGCAGCAGCACGGCTCAAAACACACAGTCATTTTCAGCCCTGAGTGTACATAAACACAGCAAAGCTTTAACGCTTCTCTAATTGGCCTACAAGCATGAATTGGATGCAAAAGAATGGTGCTCGTCAACCCAACTTAGAAGAATGACTAGGCTCAAGACACAGTCATTTGCTGGAAGCTTGTGATGTATCTAGCAGAAAAACAAGAACCGGGGAGGCTTTCTGAGGCGAGGCAGTAAGAATCTGACATTCAAGTAGAGAGATGACAACTTCCACATATTTAAAGTAAAAGCTCACCTTCAATTTTCAGTCATGCCTGAACAAGGTTTTGAAACCTGTGTGTTCGCCTTCTTTATTGGTGACATCCAACACAAAAACTGCCATTGCTTGGAGCAACTGCTGTAACACAGACTTTAATCACCCACCAAATCTCCCTTTCCCTGCTCCAGCTCTGATAAATCATTCTGATTTTAAGGATGTGATTCCCATCAGCTGGGCTCTGATCCTTCTGCCTCCCTCAGGGGTTAGTGACACCAGCAGGGGTGAGGAACTCCTAATCAGGGATAAAGCAGAACAGATGCATCCCTTTAACAGTGCAAATGCAATCCAGTTCCTGTAAGGAAAGTGTTTTGTTCAGAATTCAGCAGAATCTGCTTCATTTGAGGGATTAAACCTTCTGTTACACCCTCTGGTTAATCTGTTTTGAGAATGTCTATGACACAGAACTAAAGCACTTCTTAAGACAGATAAATAAATGCACCTGCAGATGTCTGAAGAAGCAGAGCAGAATATTACTGTCCTTGAAGTTTGAGATTGAAAGCAACTACAGGTTGACACGTTTCCTTGGACTATGACTGTGTACCTCGACCTTTGCAGTGGTAGAAAGTGAAGTAATCAGGTGTATTTGAAAACACACTCACAGGTATGTACATTCTGATTTATAATATGTCCAGTAATCTTGACTTAAATCCGGCACATTAAATCAAATGAACTGTCACTTACACCACCTTTCAAAATCCAAGCATAAGTAGGCAGCAGCTTTCCTTCACCACTTCTGATTCACCTGTAAATGATCCTTATTTCCATTATTGTTTGTTACTTTTCTCTTACAAAGCCCAGGAACCTAATTCCACTGTGGTAATGCTAAGGACAAAATACCAAGAGATGCAGACACCATCCTAAACTTAATATTCCCATTGCTGTGGCTTGAATGCTGGCAGTCCCCAAAAAGCTGGTGTAAAAGTAGGCAAAATACCTTACACACTTCTGTCTTTCTCAGTTCAGACCTTCCAAGAGCCTACTTCAAAGCATCTCTCAGTAGTTTTTAAGGGTCATGTTTTGGCTAATCAACAGCCATCTCTGGAATGAAAACTTGGCTGAAATCAGCATATTAGCCTTCCTGCCACAGTATCTAATCTGAGTTCAAATGAAAAACAAATATGCAAAGACTGGAACAATGTTTGCCTGTTAAAACAATCTAGATGAACACAATATACGAAGGAAATAGCAAAGGGTTCAGGTATTTGCACAATAAAGTTGAACACAGGCTTTGAGGCAGCTTTTTTATGGTGTCTCCCACCTAGACATAGCTGTACCTGGAGGGAAATTTCAAAATATTCTGCATTGCTCAATAACAGCTCCTGAAGAAATGAGCAGAGCTTTTGCAAAGGCTGTTGCTATCTGCTGTCAAAAGTTTTCTTCTTAATTATTTACAACTTGATCCCAAACTCATTGCAGTTGCTAGAGTCCCATTGATGGTTTCAGGCTTTCATATAAATGCAAACCCTAATTTTCAAATGGGGATGCTATTAAAAAAGAGGAGAAAACCAATTTGTCTTTATTTAGGCACCTAAGGATGGGGTTGGGTCCTGGTCATTAACAGCATTATTTGACAAACACAACCCATGCCGGACTTCAGACCAGCTGCACTTTTTCTGGGCAAGGGAAGTTCTTAATAAGTTTTAATCTTATTACAGTAGAGCTTGGAAGTATCTGGGATATATTATGCACACAAACACAATAAGAATTGAAGATTTTCCT
>NW_010239012.1:0-1436 GCF_000690775.1 Eurypyga helias | reverse complement strand
TGATAGCTGATTTTTGCCAGCAACTAGCAGCTCGAGCAACCTCTTGTGCTGACCAATTCCTTGGTCATTCCAGATGGAGCTGGCAGAGATGGTCCAACCCCAGATCTGATCAGTGTATTATGTCCTCTTAATTTACTGAACAGAGTCCACTTAAAGCAGCCCTAAAATACTAATTATTCTAATTCATCTACAATAGGAGACAGATGAAACAACTCACTTCAAATGCCCTGGAGGTATCTTTCATAAGATAGCTGCCAGTATGCAGTCATCAGTGTTTTGTCCTCTATCTACTTCAGAGAGAAGCACAATGTGATCGTGAGAAGACAAATCAACCACTAACGGGAAACTGAAAACCAACAAGGCAAATAAGGAAACCAGCAGGAAAAAGTTAATATGTATATTAATTATCCATTAGGAGCAAACAACTCCCCAAGCAATAAATAGTGTAAATGTTACATTGTTTTATTTTACATTAGGCTGTTTCTTTAGCAGTGGGAGGAAAATTAAGATCTTCCCACGTGAAACTGGAAATGTCAGTTTCCTAATAAATAAACTGGGTTACGAATGTTGGCAGCGGCCTGCCCAGGCCACCCCCCCAGCACTACAAGCACCGGTGAAGCTGCTGACAGCAGAAATATGAAGAGTGAGTAACTGCCTGGCACATTTCGACACAGGATTTCCTCTGAGGGTGTGTTTTTTCTGAGCCTCCCCTTTGATTTCCCTCGGAAGCTGGTCCAAATCCTCCTGCCTCAGCCTTCAGCTCGCACACGGCAGAGGGAGCTAAGCCACCAGAAAACAAAAAACCCTCCTCATCACTGAGAAATGAGGTATTACCCGGTCAGTGCTCTGCCCCAAAGCTCCGACCGTTCGGCAGTGAAGCTCCCCTGCAGTCAGGTTCTCCCTCCCGAACACACAGCGGATGAGCAGGAGCGCATACGCAGTGTATCTGACTCCACCTCTGAGATTCTTCCCTTTTTCAGGGATAATATTTTAAACATTATTTTTTGCTCTACAATCTCCCTTTTACTAGCATGTTTTGTTCCACATATTGGGTATAAATCCTGGTATTTTAATGTACCACAGCCATATTCTAAACTTTTACTTTCTGTGCCTCACTCCAGTCTAACTCCAGATCCCCATTACCTGCCAGCAAGGCGTGGGGCTCAGCTGTGAACCTGTCCTCTGTTGGTGTTGACATCAACCTCATCCTAGCCCAAGCCAGCCCTATCAGAGAAGAGGACTTCACATCATAAAACCATAATATTTCTCACAGTAGTTCCAATGTTTGCAATCTCTCCAAAACTGAGAGAACATGGAAACATAACTTCCATCTATGAGGTACTGGTACTCATCAAATCACAGAATGGTTTAGGCTGGAAGTGACCTTAAAGATCATCTAGTTCCAACCCCCCTGCCATGGGCAGGGACACCTTCCA
>NW_010239011.1:6860-9321 GCF_000690775.1 Eurypyga helias | reverse complement strand
GCTCAGCCTGTCCTTGTGTTTGGGATACACCTCAAACATTTCTCAGGCAAACCTCGGTGACTCACTGCAGGACAGAAAGTCATTTTCCATTCAGGTTTAAGAATGTGCACTTGACATACAGATGCCATTCAGCAGCTGGGTGTTCAAGCTCTGCCTTACTTTATGCAGATCATTAAAGCAGGGCTCTGGTTGGAGCGAGGCCAGAGGAGGCCCCGGAGATGCCCCGAGGGCTGGAGCCCCTCTGCCATGGGGACAGGCTGGGAGAGTTGGGGGGTTCAGCCTGGAGAAGGGAAGGCTCCGGGGAGACCTTAGAGCTCCTTCCAGTGCCTGGGGGGGCTACAAGGAAGCTGGGGGGGACTTTTCCCAAGGGCAGGGAGTGACAGGACAAGGGGTAACGGGTTTAAATGGAAAGAGGGAGATGGAGATGGGACATCAGGAAGGAATTCTTCCCGCAGAGGGTGGAGAGCACTGGGACAGGTTGCCCAGAGAAGCTGTGGATGGCCCATCCCTGGGAGTGTCCAAGGCCAGGCTGGATGAGGCTTGGAGCAACCTGGGCTAGTGGAAGGTGTCCCTGCCCATGGCAGGGGGTGGGGCTGGATGGGCTTTAAGGCCCCTTCCCATCCAAACCAGTCTGAGATTTTATGACTTCCCCACCCATGAGAAGGTGGCAGGGAAGATCAGAAAGCAGTCCTTTGGGAAGCAGGACATCAATAGCTCCGAGGACATCATCCAGGCTCTCCAGGTTTTGCAAAAAGAACAGGGCACGTTCGCACACAACACCAATTTCTTTCCAGATGCAGTCACGTCTCCCTGCCCTTCGTCTTTAATTAGACATTTTACCCCTTCATCAGTCTACGGAAGATCTTTCTTTTGCTGACAGCCACAGTCCCAGGTGGACTAACATTTCAATTTATGTTTTTCTCCCTTCTGGAGGGAGCAGCTGTATTAGCTTCTCTGGGCTGTTGCTATAGAAACAAATCAATCCTCAACAGTTTTATTTTTACCAGTTTCTCTGTGAAATAGGATTTCTTTCATTTCCATGACTAAGCTGTACTCCAGAGCGAGCTCTCTGGAACAGTGCCAGCGCCACCTCAGCATCGGACGGGACCTGACGCCTGGTGTCAGTGACAAGAGGTTCCCTTCGCCCTTATTTAATCGCACCTTCATTTCAAGAGGACACTTCACCTTGAAACGACTCTCATCGGCAGAATGTTGCCAAGATGCAGCTGCATTCGTGAAGCGGGAAAGAGCAGAGTGGGTGGCACAGCCTGGAAGCTTATGGATGTGCTGGGAAAGCTGGAACACCCACAGATGCCAAGCTCTCTCCGGGGCGGAAGGATCGCCTTCATGGAGTCCCCACAGAGCTGCACACGCAGGGTGAGCTCAGCCCCGCGCCAGCTCCTCGTGAGAGGCCAAGGGTTCACCCGGGACTCGAGGCATTACCACCTTACCTGCTGCCAGCCCACAGCAGCCCCTCTGGTGCTGCCACAAGGAGCTCAGCCTCCAGGATCCTTGTCCAAGAGCAGCTGGAGAGGGCTTTCCCTTTCCGTCTGGGATGAACGCAGGTGTAATCTGTATGAATTACCTCTATTCTGCATCACATCTTTCATACCCTGCTTGCTTTTCCTACAATCTCACTACGACAACGTGTCACATGAAAAAACAACACTGGCTGAACACGGTTTCTTGGCTCAGTTCCTGCTAATATATCAAACACTGGTTCATACATTCATCTTTAGAAAGTTCAGCTCTCTGCCAAAATCCTTAATCAGGCGGAGTAGGTGACTGACGTAGGCCCTGTACAAGTTGAGCAGCCCCACGTCCATAAACACGCGCTATTTAAGCGGCCCACGTTTAGATAGGGACTGCTGCACGCAGAGAGCTGCGGCAGGACAACTGCTCTGCAAGCAGGAGAGAAGGGAAGGGGTGATCCTGCTCCTACGTACTCTCACCCGCAGATTTCTGCCATGTCCCTGGAACTGCGCACCCTCACGAAACAGAAGTTCCCCGTTAGATCAGCCAGCGGGAGCGATTCACCCTGGCACAGTCCTTTTTTTTTACTAACAGGTAAAGAGGATGGGGAGGACAGGACCACCACTCTCCGCAACCAACTGCTGGGCAAGCGCAGTTGTAACCTCCAGATTTCACTGTGGAGAGCCAGAACCCATTTGGGTACTGGTAAGACAAAAAGCTGGCCATGAGCCGGCCGTGTGCGCTGGCAGCCCGGAAAGCCAACCGTATCCTGGACTGGATCAGGAGAAGTGTGGCCAGAGGGGCGAGGGAGGGGATTCTGCCCCTCTGCTCTGCTCTCGTGAGACCCCCCCCCTGCAGTTCTGCATCCAGCTGTGGGACCCTCAGCATCAAAAGGACACAGACCGGTTGGAGGGAGTCCAGAGGAGGCCATGGAGATGCTCCGAGGGCTGGAGCCCCTCTGCCATGGGGACAGGCTGAGAGGAGTGGA
>NW_010239011.1:3654-6587 GCF_000690775.1 Eurypyga helias | reverse complement strand
TCCGTGCCCATGGCAGGGGGGTTGGAACTAGATGATCTTTAAGGTCCCTTCCAACCCAAACCATTCCATGATTCTGTGAGTCGAGATTCCTACCCGATGCGCCATGCTCTGAGCATTTTTGCTCAGAGGCTGCACCACTTTGGGCGATTCACATCTGCTCCCAACTCCTTACCCGTTTAATCCAGCTCTTCCACACCCTCCACAGCACCCCTGCGCCTCCCTCCAACTGCGGCACCGGGTCACTGCGCTCTGTGGCACGGCGTGGAAGCCTCAGCCCACAGCGTGTCTGGAAGGACAAAACCCTCCGGACGGTGTTTCACAGACGCGGAACCCACCTACGCAATTTCCATGGGCACGGCCAGTGAGCCCTGGGTGCTACACACACCCCACATCCTCTGCAGAGGAAAACAGGCAGCATCTGCGGCTCAGGGCATGGCTGATGCGACTCCTCCGAGGTCCCACGGCGAGTTTCCGGCACAGAACACCCCGTCCTCCCCAGACACAGCCCTAAGGGCAGGATCACGCTGACCACAGCAAGCAACGACAACATTCTGAAGCTGAATTAGACGATCAGACAGACACTGAGAGTCACTGTCAATAACTGCAGCTTTCCTGAATGGTTTAAAAAGCGCTTAGGAAACAATTCACAGAAAGAGCCGGTGCACACCTAATGCCCGTGGCACTAATGCTCTCAGCACTACCAGCGCTCAGGTATCTAATTAGAGATCCATCCTGCTTGGCTGTTTGCACGTAGGGCGTGGAATAAAGGTTAAAAGCGGGCGAGATGATTAATCACAGCACCAAGAAGAGTGAAAGACCTAGCCGTGACTCCAGCACAGCCCTCTTAGGTGATCGCACCGGGAGTGACTCCCTTTTTACAGGCGAAGGGGAAGAACGGGAGATGATTTTGCAGCTTCACACAGTGCTGGAAGCCTGGACCATGGAGCTGAGCTGTTCCTGCCGCTGTCACAGCTGGATGCTGCTGGGCTCGCCGCATCATCACCAGACCTGGCCACGCGCAGTGCGGTAACGACAGACCTGTGACTGCAGAGGGACACCAACTGCCCTTCCTCTGTGACGAACGAGGCGATTCCGGCTTTCCCCCGGCGGCTGCACCCTCTGTGAGGGACCTCCCTTCCCGAGGGAATGGCAGCAGGGCAGAAAGGCTGCAGACGGGCCCTTGGATCACCAGGAGTGCGTGCAGCCCTAACAAACCACTACTTGAAATCATCCAGCTGCGCAAGAACAGGGAGGAAACGCCGCTTTTTTGACAAATTGAAGTAGTTTCTCTGACTCCTGAACACATTTGGACTCTTTGAGGCTGCTCTGAGCCTTCAGCCATGACACCACATCATTTCCTAAACCAAACCCAACGCTCACCACGAGAAACTGCCGCCAAGTAGCTACCACACTCGCCATGGCCTTGCAAAGCGATGGTCGAATCCTCTCCCACGACACAGGCAGGCCAAAAAAGTCCTAATTCCCAGCAGAAGTTTCTCCTGGATACACACACAGAAGGTCCTATATACAATCTGGGGCCCAACAGCCGCCTCAGTTTCCCCTCTCAGCAACAAAGATAGAGTCTTTTCACATCGATGGATGAAAATAAAAAGCTTTTTTCTGCAGATTTGGCTTTGACACAATCCATCCCTTGCTGCTGCTGGCAAAACCGACTGAATGCAGCTTGATATTGCAGGGCACAGATTGTTTTGTTGTTTCCTGCCCTTCACAGCGAAGCAGCAGAAAAAAAAACACACACCCCCAAATTCCACAGCCTCTCGAAAACGACCCCAAAAACCCCAGAAACCTCGTGGAGTCACAAAGCATGTGCAATTTGTGGTCTGGCTTGTGCTTACAAGCACTGAGCTGTGTTTGCATTCGGCTGATATTCTCCCTAGATGCTCGCTATGTACAAGAAATGCTTCTGCCCCTGTTATACGAGTCACGTTCGGAAAACGGAGCAGCCGGGGTACGGCCGAGGCGCAGAAGTCAGACCCCTGGACGCGTCTTCCCACAGACCCCCAGGCCCTGAACAGATCCCAGCGTCACGTGAGCAGATCCCGGAGGCTGCGTGGACGGCAGCCCAAGCCAAGCCTCCCCCAAACCCTGGCAAGGCACCACCTCTTTGTAAGCCCCACCATCTGCTTCGGCAAAAGCCAGAACCCGCTCCCCCTCTCCTGCTCTTCCTCCCCCAACACCCTTCGGATCACCTCAACCCTTTGCCTTCCCTTCCGTCACCTCGGCACGTTCACCCCGGGGGAGACACCTTCTCTTTCATTCCATCTTGGCTTTTCCTTCTCCTTTGGCTTATCGGGGTCTATCACACCTTGCTTCCTGCTTATCCGCAGGAATCGGTGATTCCGTGTGGAGTTTGCGCACGCCTCACCCGCAGGGCTCAGCCCGCTGATCTAAGCAGGAAGTGCAGTGGGACCTTGACAAAGTTCACATGGAATTACAGCGAGCACGGGGGGCAGTTGAGTCTCCAGCGTGCCGCCGGAGCATCCTCGATGGCTTGAAGGACCAGCGCTCGCTCTCCGTGTCAAAGACACGGCACAAACCCACCCAGCTCCGACCAGTCCCCCAGCTCCGACACGCTTACCAGGTGTAACGGCGGGAACGCAGCTTCCCGCAGCCGCGCTCCTTCCTCCGGGAAATGCCCGGTTTGAACCCGATTCCCAGCTCCGAGGCAGCTGAAAGGGCAGAATTGCACGGACAAAGCTGGGACCGGCACCTCGGACGGTCTGGGGAGAACAGGTAGTCCCAGCAGGGAGACTTCAAAAAATAGGGACTAAATACCATACGGATATCAGAGACCCGAAACCAGACGGAGGAAGGAACGAGGGAGCTCTGCCAGCCCAGCCAGGCATTTAGGACCCCTGGAAGGAGCTCGGGAGCAGGGGGAGGACAGCTTAGCAGCTCCGTATCAGCTGATG